>NC_134884.1:10857309-10994809 GCF_041734735.1 Babylonia areolata
TTTTTTTTGGGGGGGGGTTGTTTTTTGTTCTATTTTTTTGTTGCAACAGACACAAACCTCCGGCACACGGAATACATCAAGGCGTGGTGTTTTAGGGTCAAATCTACCATCCCGTCATTGCTAAACATCTTTCATCCAGATGCCCTTCAAATCAGGACTGCAAGTTCAATTCAAATGTGTTTCAAGCTAGCTACCTTACATTGGATTGCTGTGATTAAATTTTGCAATTTTCATGACAAAAAGTAATTTTCTTCATGGACAGTAAATCTGCACCAGGAATGTGTTGGTGTGAAAATAACCATCTTATTGTTTTATTATGATGAATTAGTTTACCTTCAGTGCAGATCTGACACCATCGTGGAATCAAAGCAAATAATTTTGTTATAGCCGACCGCAAAATGGTCATTTCAGGGCTGATTGCCCGACAGTTCTTAAAACCAGTCAGAGAAAACCTGAACAATGTTAAAAAGGTCAATTAAAATAACGTTTATAAGACCAGGATACAGCACAACAGAACACTTCTTCAACCTCAGGATACTGTGTGAGAGGTACCTACAATGCCAGCAAGACCTCTGCCACGTCTTCAAGGGTTTTAAGAAGGCCTTCTACAGGATCTGGACGAAGCCTTGTGGGCAACTATGATGTTGTACGACATTAACGCCTACCTGATCAAGGTGATCAACGTCTGTATGAAAAGGCCAGCAGCACAGTCTACTTCAATTGCAGGAATTGAGAATGGTTTAAAATAACCGTTGGTGTTAGACAAGGCTGTTTACTATCTCCCATTCTCTTCAACATCTTGCTGGAGAGGACCATGACTGACACACATGAACACCATGAAGAAATAGTCAGTGCCTTGGTGACAGGACAATCACCAGCCTGCATTTTGCCGATGACACTGACGGATTGGCAGGGAATGAAGATGAGCTCGTGAACCCGGCGGAAGGCCTTGACAAAACAAATGCAGTTTATGGCATGAAGATCACCGCAAAGAAGACCAAACTGATGACCAACAACTCTGACGGCATCAGCACCTATATGAGAATCAACGGTGAAATGATGGAAACCGTCCAAAGCTTCAAATACCTCGGAGCATTCGTTTCGGACGAAAGATCCAAGCCAGAAATACTCTCCAGGATATCTCAGACAACAACAGCGCTGACAAAACTGAGGCCCATCTGGAATGACAGCAACATCACGCTCAGCTACAAAGATCAGACTGATGCGCTCCATTGTCATTTCCATATTTCTATATGCATGCAAGACATTTACCTCAACAGCCGAACTAGATAATAAGATGCAGGCCTTAAAGATGAAATGCTTCCGGAAGACTCTTGGCATCACATGCAGATGAAGTGAGCAGAAGAGTCAAGCAAGCTATTGGGCCACATGATGATCTACTGACTACTGTAAAGTAAAAGGAAATTGAAGTGATATGGCCACGTCTCACGTTCATCAGGACTGGCCAAGACCTTCCTACAGGCAACAGTGCAGGGAGCAAGGAGAAGAGGCAGGCAGAATAAGAGATGGGAGGACAACATCTCAGAATGGTCAGGTCTAACCCTGAGTGAGACGTTAGAAGGACAGACAACCGCGAGGGATGGAGGAGGCTGGTTGTGTGGTGCCCCCACGGTCTACGAGACTACGGGATAGATAGATAAAAAGACCAAATAAACGACGTCTCGTTCAGACCACACAGACTTTAAATCGGTTCATGATCATGGTGAATAAGCGTCAAGGTTGGTAAATGTGACTTGAATATTATAAAATGTACTTGTGACTCATGCACAGATACGTCATTATCGTATATGGGCAACACAATTAATAACTGTGACTTAAGCCGATGTCACAACACGGCAAAAACGTGACAACTCCTTTATTTGACTACACTGCAAGAACCATACTGAAAGCAAAACAATTCATCTTTGTGTTTCTTCGGGTTATACACACTATCCAATAAACTATTTGTATAAAAAGCAGAAAAAATAATTATTTTGACCTTGGAATTTGACTTTATTGTGGTTAATTTATGATTTCATGAAAAAAAAACCCAGCTTATCTCACCATGAAATTCTTAATGCGGATCTTTTCAAGCAAATATTCCATCATAAGTTTCAATGATCAGGCACCCAACCAAAGTCACTGAAATCACTGTGCACAGAGATTTGCCAGATTGGCGGACAGGCAGACGGACAAACGTACAAACAGTTGGTCATACTCCAATGGGTGTATGCAAGATTTTGTTGCACACGAACATTTTCAAGACAAAAAAGAATCAGGACACAACCAACAAATGGAGTCGTCTTTCATTACACAGAAGACGGTAAACTAAACAACAGTGTTAAATTCCTTTCATACGTCCGTTGGCAAAAGGGAGACCAGACGGAAATAACTGACACTGGTATACTTAATCTGTCTATGGATTAAACCGTTCCGCCCCATCCACCCCTTTCTCTGTCTTTCTCTTCCGGCCGACCCCAACCACCACCCGGCCACCCCCAACCACCACCCGGCCACCCCCAACCATCACCCCTTGTTCCTGTCCTGTGCGTTTCAGTCAGGTCTGTTTTGCTTGTTCAAAATGTGCACGCCTGACTGAGCGAAAGCACACAATTCTGCGGCACTGTCCATTATGTTTTCCTTGTTACATAGGTGGATTGCTTTTATACGTGGATCTACATCACACACACACACACACACACACACACACACACACACACACACACACACACACACACACACACACACACACACAGAACGTAAGCACGCACACAGCACTCATAAACAAGTACACATACACACGCGCGCACTCGTACGCACACAGACAGACACAGACACGCGTGTGCGCGCTCGCACACACACACACATCTCAAGCTCGCACACCACACTCACACATGCATGCACACATACGCGCGTGCGCGCACGTTCGCAAGCACACGCGCACACACACACCTTCAGAGCGCACTTTTCAAACAGCACTATCGTCCCATTTGCTTAGAATGAAATGGATCCATACACATCATGTTTTAATTGCTACCCTTTGTATCACATACCATAATTGTTCTATTGGTGATCAAATCAAGCATTAAAAGAATTACCTGCAAGCTTATCCAGGACCTGACCATGTCATCCCTCACTCACCAATGATTGTGCCTACAATCAGCGCGATTCCAGACACCAGTCCCACACTTTTCTTCATCTGCACGCCGCCATCTTGCTCTGAGTGAGTGCTGTCCACGTGCACCTGATCATCCTGATTTGGGTCAGTCTGTCAGACACACAGCACGTGATTTGGGTCAGTCTGTCAGACACACAGCACGTGATTTGGGCCAGTCTGTCAGACACACAGCACGTGATTTGGGCCAGTCTGTGAGACACACAGCACGTGATTTGGGCCAGTCTGTCAGACACACAGCACGTGATTTGGGCCAGTCTGTCAGACACACAGCACGTGATTTGGGTCAGTCTGTCAGACACACAGCACGTGATTTGGGCCAGTCTGTCAGACACACAGCACGTGATTTGGGCCAGTCTGTCAGACACACAGCACGTGATTTGGGTCAGTCTGTCAGACACACAGCACGTGATTTGGGCCAGTCTGTCAGACACACATCACGTGATTTGGGCTAGTCTGTCAGACACACAGCACGTGATTTGGGCCAGTCTGTCAGACACACATCACGTGATTTGGGTCAGTCTGTCAGACACACAGCACGTGATTTGGGCCAGTCTGTCAGACAAAGCACGTGATTTGGGTCAGTCTGTCAGACACACAGCACGTGATTTGGATCAGTCTGTCAGACACACAGCACGTGATTTGGGCTAGTCTGTCAGACACACAGCACGTGATTTGGGCTAGTCTGTCAGACACACAGCACGTGATTTGGGCTAGTCTGTCAGACACACAGCACGTGATTTGGGCTAGTCTGTCAGACACACAGCACGTGATTTGGGCTAGTCTGTCAGACACACAGCACGTGATTTGGGCTAGTCTGTCAGACACACATCACGTGATTTGGGCTAGTCTGTCAGACACACAGCACGTGATTTGGGTCAGTCTGTCAGACAAAGCACGTGATTTGGGTCAGTCTGTCAGACAAAGCACGTGATTTGGGTCAGTCTGTCAGACAAAGCACGTGATTTGGGTCAGTCTGTCAGACACACAGCACGTGATTTGGGCCAGTCTGTCAGACACACAGCACGTGATTTGGGTCAGTCTGTCAGACACACAGCACGTGATTTGGGTCAGTCTGTCAGACACACAGCACGTGATTTGGGTCAGTCTGTCAGACACACAGCACGTGATTTGGGTCAGTCTGTCCGACACACAGCACGTGATTTGGGTCAGTCTGTCAGACACACAGCACGTGATTTGGGTCAGTCTGTCAGACACACAGCACGTGATTTGGGTCAGTCTGTCAGACACACAGCACGTGATTTGGGTCAGTCTGTCAGACACACAGCACGTGATTTGGATCAGTCTGTCAGACACACAGCACGTGATTTGGGTCAGTCTGTCAGACACACAGCACGTGATTTGGGTCAGTCTGTCAGACACACAGCACGTGATTTGGGCCAGTCTTTCAATCTTGCAAACACATAATACATGACGTGACTATTATCAGTCGTTCAGCTTGGAGAGATGCTGTGTTTTTGCCCTGTGGTGCAGTCAGTGTTCGTCGTGTCGTGTCGTGTCGTGTCGTGTCGTGTCGTGTCGGTGTCGTGTCGGTGTCGTGTCGTGTCGTGTGGTGTGGTGTGGTGTGGTGTGGTGTGGTGTCGGTGTCGTGTCGTGTCGTGTCGTGTCGTGTCGGTGTCGTGTGTCGTGTCGTGTGGTGTGGTGTGGTGTGGTGTGGTGTCGTGTCGTGTCCGTGTCCGTGCCCGTGTCGTGTCGGTGTCGTGTCGGTGTCGCCCACTGGGAAAAGGATCAGGCGACAACGTGGAAACCCATCAAACAATTATATCAAACTTAAAGGAACAGTACATTCAGAGGTCATCAGGGACGAAGGCATGGTTGGCTGGGTGGTTTGGGAGTGGAGGTGCAGGGTGTTGGTGTTCTTTTTTTTTTTCTTTTTTTTTTTTTTACTGAGGCAATTAGCCACAAAACGTACAGACGTCTTAACCGTATTTCTCTGTAGGTCGTTAACTGCAGTCATCTTCACGAAAGTGTCAACTGAAGGTCGCTACCACACAAAGGGCATGCCTGAGATATCTTTTTCACACGGGTTGCGTTTCCATCTTTCCTCCTTTCCTTCCTTTCTTTCCTATTTTTTTCTTTTTTTTTTTTCTTTCGTTTTCTTTCATTCCTTCTTTTCCCCCAAGCTGGTTGTAATCCACAGGTGGTGGACCGTTGTTGTCAACAAGCCAGGTCGTCTTCATGGCCCGTTGTTTGTGTGTGCGTGCGGTGTGTATGTATAATGTGTTTTCGTGTGTGTGTGTGTGTGTGTGTGTGTGTGTGTGTGTGTGTGTGTGTGTGTGTGTTCGTGTGTCATTTTGTATAAGTTGTATATGTGTGCGCATCTTTCCGTTTTATCAGCTCCCAAGTTCTGTTACACCCCTCAGTCCTCCGGCCCGCTTAACAACATTTAAAAAAATCTACTTTTTAAAATTTGCCGCTAAACGTACATTTTAATATATGTTATTCTACCCGTCAGTGAAGTTTGATACTGAAACTTCCCCGACCCTACTCCCATAAACACGTGCGGGCTTAATGGGCACACACACACACACACACACACACACACACACACACACACACACACACACACACACACACACACACACACACTATTAATTATATCAAAATAACCTCTGCTTTCTTCCGTATAAAACTTGATGCGCTGAAGACAAAGTATAGTAAAAATGTTACATGCATCGAGCGGTTCAGCTTGCATCATTGTTTGTTTCACTGTCAGCAATTACGTACCTTCTTGCCCAAGTATTTCAAAGAGAATAACTATTCTGCAGATAATTTTTGGAAAGTTATTTCTTACGAGGTTCTTATGGTCGAACTTTCACAGGCATTAGTTCATAGCGCTATTTCTACATTCCTTTAATGTACTTCAGAATTATGTTAATGGTTTCTGATTATTATTATCATTATTGAATTGTTACTGTTAAATGTAATTGCATGTTATTTATGCATTTTTGGTAGTTTTCTAACCTTTTCTGTTTTCCTCTTCCCTCTCTCCTCCACCGCCCACCGTGTGTGTGTGTGTGTGTGTGTGTGTGTGTGTGTGTGTGTGTGTGTGTGTTTAGTTCTGGCAATGATCGGTGTACCCCACCCCAACCGCCTCCAGAAGACGCACTGTATCGGTTACAGCGTGGAGCTCTGTGCAGTTCGCCCTGGCTGCATGATGTCCCGTGTTCAGTACAAGGTGAATGAAAGTGGGTGGGAAGGTCGGAGAGAAGAGAGAGGGAAGGGGAGTGGGCAGAGACCGAGAAGGAAGAAACAGAAGACCACACACACACACACACACACACACACACACTTGCATACGCTCGCATGTCTAAGAGAGACAGACAGACAGACAGACAGATCGAGACAGAGACAGAGAGACGGACTGTGACAGCCAAGATAGAAATAGAGAGGCACAAACGTAAATCAGGGAGACGGAATTGTATATAATAATATGTTGTCAACACACACTATGTTGTTTCCTTCACTGGCCAGGTTTCCAATGTGGGTGGAAAAGACAGAGCGCGGTGTGATGTTTCCACACTACACAGTGCTCACGCTGCATCAACACTCAATTCATTAGGTAAACACTTTCCGCGGACGGTTTTTGTTTGTTTTGTTTTTCTATCAACCAGTGCGGACTTTATCCTGATCGGCTCAACTTCATTCTGAACATCGTTGTCCGTACAACCGCCACCACTTCTACTACTACTACAACCACCACCACCACTACTCCTGCTGATAGTGCTGCTGCTGCTGCTGATGATGATGATTATGACAATGACGATGATGATCATGTGATGATGATGATGATGATGATGATGACGATGATGGTGATGATGATTCTACTGCTTCTTTTGCTGCAAGACTATGACAACTCGACCATCTTGTAGTGGTGGTGGTGGTGGTAGTTGGTGGGGGGTTGTGGCTATGGTGGTAGTGGGTTTGTTTTTTTTGTTTGTTTTTTTGTGTGTTTTTTTTTCTTTCTTCCTTTTTATCAACTAACAAGAGTTTCTGAACTGAAACATTCAAAATGACAGCATCAGATCTCACTGCGCGATTCCTGCTTCCAACGACTGTCATCCATACCAGACAACAATAACAACAACAAAAATAATGGGGGCAATACCCAGCATGCAAACTCTGCTTTCAAGACAACGTGACACACCTTGACTTTCTCACAACCAGAGGCGATGAACGAGCAGTGCACAGTACAGACGTCATGAGTGTCAAACAAGAAACTACATCAGGCATGCCAAGAGCAGCCAACCTCTTGTGGGCCGTGTTCCTGACAGAGCACTTCCCTTCGACATGTGCAGTGACCCCATCAATCACATGCATCGGAACAGTCTTCTGTCTCTCGCTCACTGATTTTTGTATTTGTTATCAGTTGCATTCAGAATCTAAAAAGCTACACAGCAGTGGTGAAATAAATAACCCTTTCTGGATCCGATGCACGCGTTTGAAAAGGAACAGTATCCCCCCCTCCCTCCCCCAACCCCCCTCTTCCTGGCAAGTGATATGGAGACAAAACAATCCTACTAGTATTTGGCATCAGCCAGTCTGTTCCGGCCAGGAGGCGAACAGTTGCACAGCATCATTGCCACACGACTTCTCAGTAAAGTTCTCATGAAGGAAAATCGCTATTGGGCGTAAACACACACGCGCGCCCCGCACGCACACACTAACACACACGCCCCGCACACACACACACACACACACACACACACATCAAAACACAACCCAACACAACACCACACACGCGCGCGCGTTCATCTCATGTTGGGAGAGGGAGCACGGAAGTGTGGGTCAGCAGTCATATGTACGACCCTAGACCTCCTCCACTGTCACGATCCACATACGGATGATTCAACTTCAAGTTTCTGCCATGTTATAACACATACCTTGTACCTTTTAGTTTTTGTTTTTGTTGTGTCTATAAATCCTTTATTGATGGTTTTCATGAAAATAGATAATTATTCTGGTTCTTCTTCAGATTCACACATATTTACACATCCACACACCCAAACATTCACACACACGCGCGCGCGCGTGCGCGCGCGTTTGCTTGTATTCTCGATTGCACACTTGCTTGAAACTATCCTGTAACTGATTTCAGTATCATCGATGTGGACGAAGGAGGGAGGGGAGGGGGGACCTGACGAGTGAACGTACCATACATAGAACACATTTCAGACTGTTTTCTTCTTTCCATTTGGCTTGTTCTGGTGTGAACTGAACTGGCCCGTGCTAACTATCTGAATGGATGATCAAAGGAAGGCATAAATGAACAAGAAAAGAAGCGAATGAATGAAGGAATTAGTGTTATGCAACATCAGCATGTAGTCAAATTAACAACTTCATAGCTGTTCAGATCAAACACGTCCTCCAACTGTAGCCGCCCCCACGTGCACCATTCTTGTGGTCCCTCCCTGTTGTCCACATCACCTCTCATTAGCCAGTTTGAGGAACAACCGTCGGTAAAGGGTCAATGATTTGGACAGGATCCCAAATCTACTGCGAAGTACACAGATGTTGCACGTGCACATCCAGGCTGTAAGAAGATACAGAGGGAGGGTGGGGGGAAACTACGTCTGTTTTTTGTGATCTTCAAAGTTCCTTCACAACCACAGGCTTTGGAAGACAAATCCGAGCTGCTGCTCTCTGGTTGATACAATAATGATACGGGGTTTTGTTGAGCGCGGTATGCCTCTCCTTTCGCCGCGCTTTACATTGTAGTGTGAAACGACGTAAAAAATAAATAAGTAAATGTGTGTGTGTGTGTGTGTGTGTGTGTGTGTGTGTGTGTGTGTCTGCATTTGTTTTTTCTCTCCTCTCTTGCCCAAACATCACACACACACGCACGCACGCACGCACGCACACACACACACATCGACACATCAACACACACACATCAACACACACAAACACGCACGCACGCCCGCACACACACACACACACACACGCACGCACGCACACACACATACACACGTGCGCGCGCGCGCATCAACACACACAAACACACATACGTACGAATACGCATACACACACGCGCGCTCGCGCGTGCGCGAACGAACGAACGAACAAGGGGAAACGAAGACAGACCAAGGGGGGAGGAGTGGGGTAGGGGGTCATAGCAGATAGACCGAGATGCAGAGATCAATACGCGATGGCCTGAATATTCCACGTCAATATCCTTTTCCGGCAAGTATACCAACTGCGCACATCTGAACTGAGGGGAGGGGAGAGAGGGGGAAAGGGGGTCGGGGGGACATTTCTAACAACATTCTGCTGACGATGACCAACAATCACGATGAGGATGGAGATGACAGTGTTTATCATCATCATCGTTGTCGACATCGTTGTCAACATCATCATCACTACTATGACCACCATTTTCATCATCAGGGTCCCATGAAACAAACATAATGGAATGCACACAATATTCTGAGATGCAGGCCTGCAAAACATGTGTTCACGTTGCATTCTGTTGACACTATTGTGTATTGTATTCCATGTGGGGCGTGAACACGGCAAACTATCCGTTGACTGTTCCAGTGGTTGGCCATCGTTTCACTTTGATGTGTTGTTGACGGCAACATCACCAGAAAATCCGCGTGCGCCGAACGACACTGCATTAAATAAAATTCAAAGAAAACGTTTGGCGCTTTATGAAACCAGAGAACCAACAGAAACTGGCTTGTCTAGTTTTCCAGAACTGACAGACCGACCAATATTTGCGTGGGTTGTCTTTCTGAAAATGTGTGTGTGTGTGTGTGTGTGTGTGCGCACACGCGAGTGTGTGCAAGTGTGTGTGTGTATGCGTGCACGCATGTGTATGTGTGTGCGTGCGTGCGATTGCAAGCAAGCGCGTGTGTGTACTCTCTCGTGAGTCGAGGACAAACTGGGACTCTTCAAGCCAGAAGCAGAACGGTCCTGAAATGCGGAGAAGAGGAAGACAAAGGGAAAGACGATGTGAGGTTGGTGACTGCGGAGATTACGGGAAGACGTGTCGTGAAGTGCCGAGTCCCAGCAAAGGACTTCTAAAAAGAACTCAAGGAGACAAAACAAAAGACTCATCATGTAGAAAAACATGATCCGATTTACGGCCATTACACTGCATCGTCAACTTGCAAAGTCTCTCTCTCTCAATCTCTCTCTCTCTCTCTTGAATTTGTGTTCAGTTTAATTATTGTGTTCTCCGCACTTTATGCTATAATGTATTATGAACTGTTCACATACCCCTTCATTAGGGACCATGGCCTGAAATGAATAAATCATTCGTATCTGAAGTACGTGTCATTCGTTGGTTTGAACGTTCCATACACTCTGGGTTTGAGTTGTTGCTCAGAGCAATGGAAGGCTGTATAAAAAATAAAACGAAAATCGAGCGACAGAAGAGAGGCTGAGACAGGGGAAGACCGAAAGAGAAAACACGGGGACACTGCCGAGAGACAGAAGGTATAGAGAGACAGAAGGTAGAGAGACAGAAGGTAGAGAGACAGAAGAGAGAGACAGAAGAGAGAGACAGATGGTAGAGAGACAGAAGGTAGAGAGACAGAAGGTAGAGAGACAGAAGAGAGAGACAGAAGGTAGAGAGACAGAAGAGAGAGACAGAAGGTAGAGAGACAGAAGGTAGAGAGACAGAAGAGAGAGAGACAGAAGGTAGAGAGATAGAAGAGAGAGACAGAAGGTAGAGAGACAGAAAGTAGAGAAACAGAAGAGAGAGACAAAAGAGAGAGACAGAAGGTAGAGAGACAGAAGAGAGAGACAGAAGGTAGAGAGATAGAAGAGAAAGACAGAAGGTAGAGAGACAGAAGAGAAAGACAGAACGTAGAGAGACAGAAGGTATAGAGACAGAAGGTAGAGAGACAGAAGAGAGAGACAGAAGGTAGAGAGACAGAAGGTATAGGGAGACAGAAGGTAGAGAGACAGAAGGTAGAGAGACAGAAGAGAGAGAGAGACAGAAGAGAGAGACAGAAGGTAGAGAGATAGAAGAGAGAGACAGAAGGTAGATAGACAGAAGAGAGACAGAAGGTAGAGAGACAGAAGGTATAGAGAGACAGAAGGTAGAGAGACAGAAGGTAGAGAGACAGAAGAGAGAGACAGAAGAGAGAGACAGATGGTAGAGAGACAGAAGGTAGAGAGACAGAAGGTAGAGAGACAGAAGAGAGAGACAGAAGGTAGAGAGACAGAAGAGAGAGACAGAAGGTAGAGAGACAGAAGGTAGAGAGACAGAAGAGAGAGAGACAGAAGGTAGAGAGATAGAAGAGAGAGACAGAAGGTAGAGAGACAGAAAGTAGAGAAACAGAAGAGAGAGACAAAAGAGAGAGACAGAAGGTAGAGAGACAGAAGAGAGAGACAGAAGGTAGAGAGACAGAAGAGAGAGACAGAAGGTAGAGAGACAGAAGGTAGAGAGACAGAAGAGAGAGACAGAAGGTAGAGAGACAGAAGGTAGAGAGACAGAAGGTAGAGACAGAAGAGAGAGACAGAAGAGAGAGACAGAAGAGAGAGACAGAAGGTAGAGAGACAGAAGAGAGAGACAGAAGAGAGAGACAGAAGAGAAAGACAGAACGTAGAGAGACAGAAGGTATAGAGACAGAAGGTAGAGAGACAGAAGAGAGAGACAGAAGGTAGAGAGACAGAAGGTATAGGGAGACAGAAGGTAGAGAGACAGAAGGTAGAGAGACAGAAGAGAGAGAGAGACAGAAGAGAGAGACAGAAGGTAGAGAGATAGAAGAGAGAGACAGAAGGTAGATAGACAGAAGAGAGACAGAAGGTAGAGAGACAGAAGGTATAGAGAGACAGAAGGTAGAGAGACAGAAGGTAGAGAGACAGAAGAGAGAGACAGAAGGTAGAGAGACAGAAGGTAGAGAGACAGAAGGTAGAGAGACAGAAGGTAGAGACAGAAGAGAGAGACAGAAGGTAGAGAGACAGAAGGTAGAGAGACAGAAGGTAGAGAGACAGAAGAGAGAGACAGAAGGTAGAGAGACAGAAGGTAGAGAGACAGAAGGTAGAGACAGAAGAGAGAGACAGAAGAGAGAGACAGAAGAGAGAGACAGAAGAGAGAGACAGAAGGTAGAGAGACAGAAGAGAGAGACAGAAGAGAGAGACAGAAGAGAGAGACAGAAGAGAGAGAGACAGAAGAGAGAGACAGAAGAGAGAGACAGAAGGTAGAGAGACAGAAGAGAGAGACAGAAGAGAGAGACAGAAGAGAGAGACAGAAGGTAGAGAGACAGAAGAGAGAGACAGAAGAGAGAGACAGAAGGTAGAGAGACAGAAGAGAGAGACAGAAGGTAGAGAGACAGAAGGTAGAGAGACAGAAGGTAGAGACAGAAGGTAGAGAGACAGAAGAGAGAGACAGAAGGTAGAGAGACAGAAGGTAGAGAGACAGAAGGTAGAGAGACAGAAGAGAGAGACAGAAGGTAGAGAGACAGAAGGTAGAGAGACAGAAGAGAGAGACAGAAGGTAGAGAGACAGAAGGTAGAGAGACAGAAGGTAGAGACAGAAGAGAGAGACAGAAGAGAGAGACAGAAGAGAGAGACAGAAGGTAGAGAGACAGAAGAGAGAGACAGAAGAGAGAGACAGAAGAGAGAGACAGAAGGTAGAGAGACAGAAGGTAGAGAGACAGAAGAGAGAGACAGAAGGTAGAGAGACAGAAGGTAGAGAGACAGAAGGTAGAGACAGAAGAGAGAGACAGAAGAGAGAGACAGAAGGTAGAGAGACAGAAGAGAGAGACAGAAGAGAGAGACAGAAGGTAGAGAGACAGAAGAGAGAGACAGAAGAGAGAGACAGAAGGTAGAGAGACAGAAGAGAGAGACAGAAGAGAGAGACAGAAGAGAGAGACAGAAGGTAGAGAGACAGAAGAGAGAGACAGAAGAGAGAGACAGAAGAGAGAGACAGAAGGTAGAGAGACAGAAGAGAGAGACAGAAGGTAGAGAGACAGAAGGTAGAGACAGAAGAGAGAGACAGAAGAGAGAGACAGAAGGTAGAGAGACAGAAGAGAGAGACAGAAGAGAGAGAGACAGAAGAGAGAGACAGAAGGTAGAGAGACAGAAGAGAGAGACAGAAGAGAGAGACAGAAGAGAGAGACAGAAGGTAGAGAGACAGAAGGTAGAGAGACAGAAGAGAGAGACAGAAGGTAGAGAGACAGAAGGTAGAGAGACAGAAGGTAGAGACAGAAGAGAGAGACAGAAGAGAGAGACAGAAGAGAGAGACAGAAGGTAGAGAGACAGAAGAGAGAGACAGAAGAGAGAGACAGAAGGTAGAGAGACAGAAGAGAGAGACAGAAGAGAGAGACAGAAGGTAGAGAGACAGAAGAGAGAGACAGAAGAGAGAGACAGAAGAGAGAGACAGAAGGTAGAGAGACAGAAGGTAGAGACAGAAGAGAGAGACAGAAGAGAGAGACAGAAGGTAGAGAGACAGAAGAGAGAGACAGAAGGTAGAGAGACAGAAGGTAGAGACAGAAGAGAGAGACAGAAGAGAGAGACAGAAGGTAGAGAGACAGAAGAGAGAGACAGAAGAGAGAGAGAGACAGAAGAGAGAGACAGAAGGTAGAGAGACAGAAGAGAGAGACAGAAGGTAGAGAGACAAAAGGTAGAGAGACAGAAGAGAGAGACAGAAGGTAGATAGACAGGAGAGAGAGACAGAAGAGAGAGACAGAAGGTAGAGAGACAGAAGAGAGAGACAGAAGAGAGAGACAGAAGGTAGAGAGACAGAAGAGAGAGACAGAAGGTAGAGAGACAGAAGAGAGAGACAGAAGAGAGAGACAGAAGGTAGAGAGACAGAAGGTAGAGAGACAGAAGAGAGAGACAGAAGAGAGAGACAGAAGGTAGAGAGACAGAAGGTAGAGACAGAAGAGAGAGACAGAAGGTAGAGAGATAGAAGCTAGGGAGACAGAAGAGAGAGACAGAAGGTAGAGAGACAGAAGGTAGAGAGACAGAAGGTAGAGAGACAGAAGGTAGACAGAAGGTAGAGAGACAAAAGGTAGAGAGACAGAAGGTAGAGACAGAAGAGAGAGACAGAAGGTAGAGACAGAAGGTAGAGAGATAGAAGCTAGAGAGACAGAAGAGAGAGACAGAAGGTAGAGAGACAGAAGGTAGAAAGACAGAAGGTAGAGAGACGGAAGGTAGAAAGACAGAAGCTAGAGAGACAGAAGGTAGAGAGACAGAAGGTAGAGAGACAGAAGGTAGAGAGACAGAAAACAAGGCGGTGGGGTGGACCGAACAATGTCTAGCTGACGAATGATTAAACTGATTATCTACATTTTACAATCTTTCCGTTGCAAATGCAAAACAACCCAGAAATTATGGAGTCAGTACCACTCATAGTACTACGGAATGGGGCGTTATAAAAAGCCGAGCTGAACCAAGATAATGACAGCAAAAGCAAAGGAAACAGTGACTGAGAGAGAGAGAGAGAGAGAGAGAGAGAGAGAGAGAGAGAGAGAGAGAGAGAGAGAGTGAGTTAATATATATATATTTTTTTTTTATATAGCAAACCCAGTTCTGGTTTCATTCAAACAGCAGAAACCAGTACAAATGCAGACTTACACTGGGATCAGCCCGGAGCGGTGATGAATCCCCCACTCCTGTCCCCTGCTTCATGCTGTCGGAACTAATCGCTCAGGACTCAGCTTGTCACTCAGCGAGCTGGTCAACACTCGATCTCCAAAAGGAGGTGAAAGTATTCCGAATCGTTAAAAACCTGGAAGGTGATGCAGTTCATCCATCCATGATCACTCAGCTCTGAAGTTAGTTACTCAGCCATGATTCCCTTCTTCAGTACTACCATTAACTTAACGTAGGACGATAAACTTTTCGACAAACGATGTGACTGTTGTCATTACTGGAATCCAGTGGACAGTTATGTTGCAGGTTGCTGTCACACCACGTGTTTTACACGGCTCACCCACTGACGGCGACACTCACTATGAATGAAAGCTGTGAAACACGTTCCCCTCAATGAGCATTGACCTCTTCCACATGCCTCACCTGGCCAGCCAGCCAGCCAGCCGTCTAACACACACACACACACACACACACACACACACACACACACACATTCTGGGAGAAAAATATCAGTGTAAAAAAACAAAGTGTCCACGGAGATTTCCTATGCCTATAAACAAATAAATATTTATATGTCAATAAATAAGCAGAAAGCAAACGAAAAGAAGCACTAGGTGCAAACAGTGATGAGGATGGTGAGGTCCCACCACTCCATTCTCGCGTGCGACGCTGTGCTTCACAGACTTAAGCCTACAGTGCACGGCAGAGGGCATGACGTGCTGCACACTGCGGGCTGTGTGACGAGGAAGTCATTGTAGAGAACCAACCTGTCTGTCACCCCCAGCAAGCACGCGGCGCGGGACAACACAGATTTGGACCTTACCAATGTTCTCTTTTCCTTTGGGTTATTCAGTGTGTGTGTGTGTGGGGGGGGGGGGGGGGGGGGGGGGGGGGGGGGATGAGTGTGTGTGAGTATATTGCAATGCAGGCATGAAGTATAACTTAAATAACAATCATTTGAATTTTGTCATCCATTCGGAGTAGGTAAACTGTGGTGTAAATTGCCTGAAAAACCACCGTCATAACCCCTTACTAACGCAATAACGACATCACACGCTCTCCCGTAACTGCAATTTTGGCTCCAGGAATTTAGGATGCTAAAATTGGATATTACCGTGTGTCTGTTTGTCTGTGTCTGTGTGTACGATCTGCATACCGTATCCCTTCCTGCAAAGAGGGAGGTCCGCATACTACATCTCTCATACCGTAGCTATTCCTACAGACGAAAACGGAATAGTGTTACCTACATGGCAGGTAAAAACGGTTGTACACATAAAAACCCACTCAAGTTGTACACACTAGTAATCGTGGAGTTGCAGCCCACGAACTGGACGTGTAAGGACAAGAGGAACCAAGAGGATATCAATACTGTATCTTTCATGCAAACAAGTGGATCTGCATACCGTGTCCCTCATACCATATCCATTTCTGTAAACAGGAGGGTTTACATACCATAACGTTAATGCCGTATCCATTTATGCAAACAGAAAGATCCGCATACCGTATCCATCATACCGTATCCCTTCCTGTATATATGAGTCTGTATTCCGTATACCTCATGCCGAATCAATTCATGCAATGACGACAACTGGAAAACAACCTTTTACTTGGTCACCTGTATCACTAAAACAGAATGAAAAGAGAACACGATTTCGTGACGTGAAGCTGTATGGCGGATTACACATTGGTAGACAGAACAATGATGAATCCAATCCAGTGAGCCACAAAGGAGGACAAAGGGAAAAGGAGACACAAAATGAGGCAGAGAAGGAGCAAGAGGAGAAGAATTAGTGGAAGAAGAACAGTGTGATGATGATGATCATGATGATGGATTCGAGAAAGAAGAGTCAGAGGAGACAGATTCGGAAACACACACACACACACACACACACACACACACACACACACTCATTCATTCCAAGAAAGCTTATTGTCAATTAACACATTACTTGAAACTGCACTCTGTCCACAAATTCCACCACACAGTCAGTTTCTTTATGCCAGCAGAAAGGAATCAGGATGAAGGATTTCTGCAACTACTGACGTAATTAGGCCCTGTGTTACAATAGTATATGTGTTGTATATGTAGCATTGTACCCCTAGGCTGCCTATATGACGAGATAACTCGTCATGGAAAGCATGTACGCTTCGTTGCCACAATGACGAGATAACTCGTCATCGAAATATTCTGACTTTTCCCTGCTTTGCATTCAGTTTGTTGACAAAAATGCTGGTAGCTTTAGCTTGGGGAATCTTTCTAGATTCTATTCATAGCTAGAAACACCATCTGCGTCATAAGGCAGTCTTTTATTTGAACGTTTTGGTTGGGTTACTGGCCGCAGTCTTTGCCTGGCTCCTCTCCTCGCTCGCTCAACAAAATGTCGGACTGACTCCGTGCTCAAGACATGCGATCGTGGCGAACTAAATCAACCAAGATTATTTTCTTTAGCTGATGCTCAGAAAGAATTGGAGCATAAATTCGAAGGAGAAGAGAGTGGTGAACATTTATAGGACGATCTGATAGAAAATAAAGGGAGCAATCAAGAGAGTGGCCAAGATACGACTATCTGTGAGTGATGCCAGCTGTTCAGCTCCAGCAGACGACAGAAGTCACCGTAGTTTTAGCAGTGTGAGCTATTTTCTTGGCACTCAGCCAACGCGGTCTGATGAGAACTAGATGAAGTGACCGTGTGAAAGGGGTGAAGAGGAGGGGGGTGGAGACTGAGGGGGCGTGGCCTCACATCCATATTATCACTTGCAGAAATCACAATGCATTATGTATCTATTTCTTTTTCAGTTTTTTTTATATTGTGGTTGTTCTAGTATGATTTTGTGTGTGCAGATATCCATTTGTCCAGAAAATATGATATTTTGTGCAAATTACCTGACTAATGTTTGTACTGAACAAGTTGAAAATGTGACAAAAAACAAAACACTGATTTCAAAACAACAGCATGTCACTAAAAATACATAAAATGGGAACACATCATGTGTTTTGTATTATTTATTCATTTCCCTTTCAGAAAATATATGCTTTTATGGGTCTTTCTCCAATAACAAAGAGTACAGAATCTTTTGAAAATTTATACCCGTTTTTTGTGAACAAACCCTGGCAAATAGATTTCACTTAAATCTTATTTCCTGGCAGCAACAGTCTAATTGAAATGGTTTATGGCGCAGCCCACCGCAAGGGCCATATTGTAAGTGAAAAGGAGTGTGTTTTTTTTTGGGGGGGGGTTCCCTTTGCCAATACAATTTTTATATTTCCTTCCTTCAAACGATATATACCTAAATGAACTCCGGGTTGCAACCTGGTTACTATACCACGATATCCACAATATGAACTTACATTCGTTTTGTTTTTTGTTTTGTTTTTTACTTTTTTTCGTTTTGTTGTTCTTTTTACACTCGTTTCCTTTGCATAGACACATTCTACATTATTCACAAGAAGGATAACTGGAATCATACATCAATGTAGTGACCAAACAAAGGAATGCTAAGACTGAGAAATATGATATTCGATGTGTTCACAAAACCCGTACAAATTTTGAAGATTACATGATAAAATTTGCAAGAAAGTAGACATTGTACATATTTCACGGACCCTGTTACAAAGACTTTACAAAGGTCAGGCGTATTCTTAAGTGCATACACAGTGAAACATTGACATCGGGACAGAAAGCTGAACAGAGAAAGGATACCAAAACAGTTCCCAAGAAAAAAGACAAATTCCATTGCAAGCTTCAGCTGTTTTATTTCCAAACGATTGCTGCATCATATGTGACAAAGCGAGGAAATGGAACCCAGTTTCTATAGACCACAGCTATCAAATGGGGTAAGGTGCGACAAAAATTGCTGAAGACTCGATCAGACAGGGAACTATTCTAACCGTACGTGACAGATCTTGTGGCAAGGGAAGCACACAAGCACAAAGTCTTTCGGAAGTGACTTGGTTCTGTGGCATGTGGATAGACATGGAAGAAGAGACAAATTGTTTACAGAGCAAAAGGGAAGCCCACAAGGACGCTTTAACCATGTGTATGAGTAATTGGAAAGAGCATCACAGACGAAGACGAAGTAAAATGTGTATGCATCAATTCTGCCGAGAGACGTATCACCGGTCAGTTACTACACTCATCAGGCCTACACACAGGCCAAACCATTGAACGTGCTTTTGCTGCTTCTGCATCAGAGGATAGAAGCTTGAAATAGGCAGTCCTCACTCGTTGTCTCATCATCATTCAGGGTCACAGAGAAGCTCTAATGAATCCATTGCCACAACAGTGGCAAACGATTTGACTGAAAAACAAGAAGCTTCTGATTCTGCAAAGGACTTTCTGGAAAGTGTTCTGACTGGAAAGAAACATGCTTCTGAAAGGAAATACAAAATCACTGCCTCAAATTCGGAAGATATATGTATTGCTGTCCCAAGTGGAAAGTGGAAAAGCCAAGACACATCGTTCGAGGCACTGCAATCCGCCACCTAAGAGGAAGCGATAAACCTGTCAGCATATATATTTTGAAATACTGTGGCCGTCATCCTGTTATTGTCATGTTTCCTTGTTTCTCTATGACTCAAAAGAGTCACGGTAATGGGAATGAAATTAAGACAAGCTCAATTTCAAACCGTCATAAATCATATTTATATGAAGGAAACCACCACATATTATATGTTTTTCAATAGGGTCATTTCTATTCGAATAAATATCCAGATTCAAAATATCTTCATTCTTTCACAGTTAACTTGAGGTTTGTATTGGCCAACTATCAAATCTTCGACGAATTAACGTAACATTTTTCGGTTGTTTTATTTCATCACTTCAATATCACTCTTTCCGAAATTATTTTTTTATACAGAGACCTGCAGGGGTTTTCTAGAAATTATTTCAGTACGTTTGGATGAACATTTGACCCTTTCAAGTTAGGGATTCACACTGGTCGAGTTGCTTCCCCTACATCCAAAATGCTGTTTTGCCAGGAATCGCCTTTGAGTCTCAAAATCGTGTTGTCTTTTTGGCTAACGCTCACATACGTCATGTTTCTCTACTTCAGTATACAATGAATACTGATTTGAAGAATTTTCGTTCAAAATACATTATGTATATCGTGCAAATAAGCGATAGTTGTCAGGACAATGAACTTTACCCACCGAGCACCTACCACTCCCCCCACCCCTTACACTCACAGGACTAAAGCAGACTGATTTTAAACGTGTTTAGAGTGTTCTGTGATTATGTCACAATTGTTTTCCTTAAGAAGCCACACGATTTAGCATCTTGAAGGTAATTGTGAGGCCATCGTGGGGCCAACCTGATCACTGATGTGTTCTGATGAATGTAACAAGATCTTGTCTATCTCTCCAAACCTCAAACAGCAAATATTCAAAGAATGTATTTTATGGGTCATCACACATATTAAACCATAACATTGAGAACGTGAATACCCCTCCTCACCCTACCACTCAAAAACAAAACAAAGAACACACATGCAATACTGACATTGACCTAAGCAATGAAATAAATGCTGGCATAAGTTTGCTGTAGCATTAAAAAAACAAAACAAAAACGGTTGCACAGTTTGGGTATCAAAGAAAAATAACAAGGAACAATCGTTTCCCCGTATATTTGATCACACATGCCCATCAGTGCCACTGATGGCTCACTGGATTGTGAGATGATGATTATTTCGTGTATACAGCAACTACACTGAACACCAAACACTTAATACATGGCAGGCAAACAGAACACACACACACACACACACACACACACACACACACACACACACACACACACACACACACATTCTCTTGCCGCCTTCTTGTCACCCTTTTCCAACTTCAATTTTGTGTTCCTAACGATATGATCAGGGGAGGAAACCCCACTGGTGTTCTCGCAAACCCACCCTCAATAATTATCTTTCTTTTCTCTGGCCTGATCCTACTTTGTGCTAAATACACCGGCCGGGCTGGATGTTTAAAATATGTAACTACTTAATTCCGAGCAAATCTGAAATAGTATTTCATCATTATAGATATAGAGCATGTAATGATAATAATCTAATTTGTCCATTTGCATGTCACCGTCACCGTCACCGATCCCTCAGATTCCGAATCCTTTGGGGCGCCTTTGAAGCTTTGTCATGAAGCATTTGCATGTACTCGCAAGAAAATCAGTGACTACCACTGAATGGCTCAACTTGACATCGGGACTGAATAATCGAGGGGTAAAATATTAAGCATATTAGAAACAACCGCCTCTGTGTAAATCTAGCTAAATCGAGATTTCATCCTCTTCCGAAATCAGTCGCTTGAAAGCTATCTTTGTACTTGGATAGAATCTCAGCCAGTCACTGATATTCCGAGAACCGCCGGTTTACTAATCAGTGATTTTTCTACATGGCCTGTCGCACAAAGCGCAAGAGAGTCTACATTCGTGTTTGATGTTGTAACACTACTATTTTTCACAAACATTTTGTTTGATGATTTCATTATATCAGAAGTTCCGGCACACGTCCCTTCATAAGGGACCCTTCTATATAGTGGGCTGCTTGATGGTGCCAAAGATTGGGAATGCACAGTTGACCTACCAGAGGGGAAGAAACACCCAGAAATCATCAGCAAGAGCAGCATGAGACCTGACATAGTACTCCACTCCAAGGCAACGAAACAAGCGATTCTGATTGAGCTCACTGTGCCATTCTACGAAAGCACAATGGACTCGGAGGAAGCCCACATCTACAAGACCGAGAAGTATGCTGATCTAGTCAGCAGCCTGAGAGAATCTGGCTTCCAAGCCAAAGTCCTCGCCATAGAGATTGGTGCAAGAGGGTCTGTGGGCGAATCTGCCTACAGCCTCCTGAAACAGCTGTCTATTTCTGGCAGAGAGAGGACATGGCCGCTCTCAAGGCAATGGCAGAAGCAGCAGAAAAGAGTTCCAGCTGGATCTGGTCGAGGAGGAATTTCCCTACTGAAACTAGGCGTACGATTACTCAGTCACGGTGGTTAAAACGTCTGCCAGAAAAGGTGACTCAGTCCTGAAGTGGCGACCACCCTGGAGGCGCGGGTTCGAAGATGCTGAGGACCAGGAAAAAATAAACTTGAAAACAAAAGGCGGCAATACAAGGGCATCCAGGAGTCATGACCTGGGTGCGGCCCAGCCCCCTTAGAGCGTAAGGAGTTAAGGGCCGAAACACTTGACTGAGGGGGGGCTTCTTCTCTGAAGACCTTGTACTGTCCAGCTCTCCCTAGAGTTTCTTAGCACTTAAAACGGCAATCTGTGAGTCTCCGAGCTCCCGCTCTCTCTCTTCTAACAGACAGTGCCGCGCATACCACAAGATCGAGACGTGACCATCTCTAATACTGCAGTTAAAAAAAAGCCTTCCCGGGTCCCCACTGCAGAAGCGGCGTGGCGACAAGATTTCAGTTTGCATCGATCAACTGAGTGTCTCATCCCGGATGAGAAAAATACCACTTCTCAAATCAGACATTTCATATTATGTTGATGTATTTGTATATCCGGCTATATCGTGTGATTGGTGATATAAGGAGTATGTGTCGGCTTAGGTGATTTTGTATTTGGTAGGTGTATATCTATCTATATACTGATATACTGATATATACTATATATATATATATATATATATATATATATATATATATATATATATATATATATATAAACACAAACTAATTTACCATGCATTCACTTCTAAAAAATTACAGAATAATAACTTCATCACTCTGTTCTCAGTGCTTCACAGTATTCTTTTGTATCTTTTTATTTTTTCCAGATGTTTACTGACTCTTCCAAGAACAATTACCCGGGGCCTGAAGTGACTGCATGGTCTGCCGGCTGCAGATGTTGAGTTTGTTGTAGCAATTACAGTCTCAGTATCGTATCGGCGACACAGAGCCGCAGTGTCTCATCCCGGGCAGACAATAGAACATCTGCTGCAGTCCTGCCCGCGCCACCAAGCGCTCCGAGAGAAAACCTGGCCCGACCCAATCCCAGCGGCCCGCCGGGAAGCTCTACGGAGGACTGGAGGACCTGCGCAGTCGAGGAGACGGGGGAATCCATCTGATAAATGACGAACGAGACAACAAATTATTGAAGTTCTCACTGCAGTACCGGGGCAGAAGACGCTGCATGAGATTCAGAATCGTCAGACCTGTCGACTGATATATTGTTTTGCTCCTTAGTCTTTTACTGGACTCGTCTTCACCAGTTTGCCGGCTTCTCATTATTATTTATTGTCATGTCCCTATCAGTATCAGTATCAGCCTGAGTAGCTCAATGAGGAGGCGCCGTCACTGCGTTCGGTCAAATCCACTGATATCCGCTACACCACATCTGCCAAGCAGATGCCTGACCATCGCGCTTAGTCAGGCCTTCAGAAAAAAGAAAAAGAAAAAGTAAAATAAAACAAATAAAGTAAAAAAATAACAAAAAATGAAAAATAAATAAATAAAGTAAAATAGAACAAATAAATAAATAAATGTAAAACATGCAGACACACGTTCACGACACACACACACACACACACCGTCACACACCGTGGCACACACACATGCATAACAGATATGCAACAAACATGCAGTTTCACAGATATGAAATCACGATCAAATACACTGCATAGACGTACATGAACACCAACACAACACACACACACACATTACCATGCCCCCCCCCCCCCCCCCCCCCCCCCCACCCCCACCCCCAGCCCGCGTCCTCCACACACTCATTTCTGAGCTACACATCGCAGCTCGGCCACGGCACACACATGTCCCAAATTTTATTGTAACTCAAACTTGAAAAGCTCGCCGGCAGTCCGAGGCTATGTAGACTTGTGCTCTTTGGTAACGTGCAGCCGACACTGGAAATCTAAGTTGTAGGTTTCTTCCAGATTGAGTTACTGTTTCATCTAAAAATAAGTTTACTTTTGAAGCTTAATCCTATAGGTGGCTGCAAAGGAAATGTAGTTGACAACCGGTGAGAATGATGCCGGTCCCCCTCCACCCCCAACACCGTATGATCTTATTTTTGCATTTCCGAAAAAAAAAAGAGAAAAAAAGAAGAAAAAAAGTTCCCTTCTATCCTGCCATGTCGGGGAAAATCTTATTTCTTTCATTCTTCTTTACAGACGTACTCAGCAACGCATGGAAAAGTTGTGTGGCGGAGCACAAAGTTACGTTAGCCTGTGGTCAGTAAATACAGGGGCTGACCCCACTGATCTAAAAATATAAAACTTTCAGATCAGTGAGCTTACCCGCAGTCTGTGGGTCTGACCACTGAAATATATATATTATATATATATATATATATATATATACTATATATAATTATGTCTATGGGGTTGACGATCATAAGGCAGAGTGGAGTTTAACGACCTATCGGCTTTACGCCCTTAAGGTCAATGGATCATAAATACAATGGATCTATTTATAGGTGCGTGGAGCTGTCTGAACTGCAGAAACCTGGGGATTGAACTCACTTCCGCGAGGAAATAAACTTTGACCTTTCGCGATTTTCACGCACGTTTCAGTTGAATAACATAATGGGTATAATGATTATTGATGCAGTTCGTCCACTATAATACGACAGATTCGTCTTGTATAATGATTTTCATGCTTTACCGTTTTCCAGTATTACCTCTCGACGGACCGAGACAGGGTTTGCCGCCATATTTAGAACTTCTCAGAACGAGTTTCGATTCTTGCGTTGGGCATGATCTGAATGTAGGCTTTTGGCATTTTTTTTTTCTACATGGTAAATTGAGGTAATTTAAAAACTCTTTTTAGCATATGAGCCTCGACCAGGTTTATCAATGCAGTCATGAACAACGAAGATGGAGTTGGTTCGTCAATGAATAGCACCGATACAAGTCGGCTCTTGCGAGAACTTGAGTATCTGAACAATAGTGGTGAGTTTTTCGAAATCATATTGTCTTTTGATGTAATGTGACGTCCTGGGAAAAGGATTGGGGGGGGGGGGGGGGGGGGGGGGGATTATCCAAACATGATGTATAATGTATCTGCTTATAAAGACCTGTTTTGTCTATATGTATACCGTTTAGAATAAAGTGAGTAGACTAGTGAGTAAGAAACAAGTTTCTTCTTCCTTGGCATGGATTGGGTTCTGACGAACGTGTAGGGTAGGTATGGGTAAGCGCGAACAGCGTATCGCCCCACCTCGAAGCGTTATTAACGGTTGCATTTCACAATTTAACGTCTGCTTCTACCTTTATCTGTAGCCTTATCCATTTCCAGGAAGAAGAACCAGTCAAATGATATATATGATAATTTTGATATGATATCGTTGCAGACCTATATTTAGGCTTCTCAGCCTTTAGTCTGGTCTTAGTACTCGGAGTCTTTTTATCATAACGTCCAATACACTTTTTCTTGTTTCTTTTTTCTTTGTACATGTGGTCTGCCCAGTGATTGTCCAGCCTAGCTTTGACAGCGTTGAGAGAGGGGGCACTGACCACAGAATCTGGTAGGGCGTTCCACAGGTTCACCGCCCAGAAGGAGAAGTAATGCTGGCGCATTTGTCCGTTGCCTGGCCTCTCCTTGAGCCTCAGGTTATGCCCACAGGTCTGTCTGTCACTGTTTTCTAGGACCAGGGGGCTTTCCACTTTATACAGTCCATGGGTAAACTTGTACTTGTAGGCCTCAGTCATGTCTCCTCAGTCCCTACGGTACTGCATGCTGGGTATTTTCATTCTGGCTAGGCGCTCCTCATATGTACTATTTGCCAGCCCGGGGACCATTTTTGTTGCTCTCCTGAGAACAACCTTGATGAGGTCTTTGTCTTTCTGGTAACGGGGTGACCACGCAACATTGGCAAATTCCAGGTGAGGGCGTATCAGTGCAACGAAGAGCTGTCTCATTGTGTCCATGTTTTGGTACTGGTATGACCTTCTGATCAGCCCTAAGATCCTGTTGGCCTTGTTGACTTGTGTCTCAATGTGCTGTCTGAACTTGAGTTCCTGGTCCATCAGTAATCCCAGATCCTTCTCGCCTTTTGATGATTCCAACACCACTCTCTCATCGCTGTTGTGTAGTCTCATGTTGTACTCAGCTTTGGGGTTATTGCGTCCTGGATGTAGGACCTTGCACTTTGATGCATTGAAGCGCAGTTGCCAGAGATCGGTCCAGCTAACAAGGTTGTCAAGGTCCTATTGGATCCTATCTCTCTTACTTTCCATTTCCACCGAGTCGTACACTTTCGTGTCGTCTGCGTACATTTCACAGAAGCAGCTGACCATTTCCGGCAAATATCAGCTATATTTGGCTATAATCCACGCTCTTTCTTCTCTTCGCACACTACTGCTGACCAAGATTACAAACGTGCTCTCGAAGTCCTAAAATCAAGGGAAGCAAGTTATAGGACTTGAAGTTGTTGAACTTTAAGTTTGACACAGTTTGAAATAGTTGATTTGATCAGATATGTTGAAGCGCATTACCAGTGCTGGGAGAATTTTAAAGAGCATATCGGGGACAGATCAGAACGTCAGTATTGAACCTGCAAAATAGTGTTGTTTGCAATTAGACCATATGATATTTTGACGTGAGTCTGTTTGCGAAAGATGCTGCACAGTTTGCTTTGCACTCTCAAAAGCCTGTGTTTGTGTGCAGTATGGGGTGTGTTTGTTTAAATGTCTGTGTGCATGTGTGATCAAACCAACAATATATACAACAGTTTGGTGTGATGTTCTGATAATATGTCTATTGAGTTAAAGATCTGCTTCTGTTTTAATTATTAACATGTACCCAAAGCCATAGTTCGCAATTAAGACTTGCCTGTTTGCATTTACCCACAGGCACCCCTGCTATTTCAAACATAGACAAAATGTTGAAAAGAGTGAGCAGACAAACTTTTCCTGGTTCAACCAGTTGGAGAAAGCTTTCAAAAACAAAAGAAGTACATTTGACTATCGTACAACATTTTATCTTTACAGCATACACGTTGAGCTGCTCGCTTTGACTTGATCGTTCGCAATTAGGCATACCTACCCTATAGTCCAGCTGTGGAGTCAGCTGAGCTAAGTGGCTATGATAAATGGGTGACCCATAGCTTAGAATAATTTGTCTAAAAGGTAAAGGCTAGTTGAGCAGTCTTGATATGGCCCTGTGCAGTTTGCTGGACTATGAGCAACAACTGTCGGTTCTTTTTTTTTAATGTACAAGTGTGGATATGCAACGTGTACAGATGTGACCATTGGCCTCTCATGGAAATAGGACATAACTCATAATAATCATTATCCATGTGTATGACTGAATTTAAAATGTGTCACAGAAGAGTATTAGTGTCATAAAAATATATGAATTAAGTCTGCCATTGATGGCATAATGGAGCATTGGAGAGTTCCATGCTTATGTGACTTATAGAGGCATGGCATATGATCTGTGCTCTTGAAGTTGATTGGCTTTCCGAAATTTCTAGCAACAAAGGTGATCGAGAGAGGCAGAACGTGCGAAACAGCAGGCTTCATTTGGTTTTTTTTGCTCTGTTTTGTGTGTGCATATGATGACACTTCATTGACCAGAGTTTAGTTATAGCAATGGAGGCTATCAACTGAAGAAACAGCAGGCTTCATTTGTTTTTTTGCTGTTTTGTGTGTGCATATGATGACACTTCATTGACCAGAGTTTAGTTGTAGCAATGGAGGCTATCAACTGAAGAAATGGACAGCACATGTTTGCTGCTTCAGTCTATGTTGATCACCTTTGGCATTGCTTGAATTTCAAGTAAAAGTTTGATGCGTATGCGCAAGATCCAAGATAGCCGCAGAAATTTTCAGAGGTCTATTTTTGAGAGATAATTATATTTTTTCTTTATTCAGGTTCATCAGCCACATTACAGGGAACAGTGAATTCTTCTGAAATGTAAGTGTGTGTGTGTGTGTGTGTGTGTTTGTGTGTCCCTGAAGACAAGCTCTGTGTGCTTTGTCCACTTGCATTTTGATAATTACCATAGTAAATAGCAGTATTTATCTTTATTTACAGAACTAAAAATTTATTAATTTTATCTTTTCAGAATTTGATATTTCATTATTTGTTTTTTTTAAATTGAGTGGAACTGCATTGTAATTACAAAATACAATGCATTTGGCAATGGATGAATGGTTATTTCATTTCTGACCTTTGGACGACACAAAATTACTGCATTTGCCCTATCATCTACCCCTATGTATATAAACAGCTCTTGATGAAAAATTCCATCCTGTCAGCAAACTGTGCTTGTCAAACATGAAACTGAATAGCTTTTGTATGTGTAATTTGTTTTTGTATCATTGTACACTCGTTTTTTTGGGTTTTTTCCCAGATAATTTGTATGCAGTCATGAGATAGAGATATGTGTGTGTGCAGAACCAAGTTTAGAGGTTTTTGTTTTTGTTTTCATGCTTTTTTGTTTGTTCGTTTTACCATCAGATGTTAAGAATTTTTTTTTTTTTTTAAAAGGTTAGGTTTGTGTTGACTTGAGAGGGAGCGAGAGACTCAACAGTCATTTATACTGGAAAACTGTGCAAAACCCCCCAAAAAAACAACAACAAAAAACGAAGAAAAAATGTGATTTTTTTGTTGATAACTTCTTTCTTGTCTTTTAATTTTTAACAGTGATGAGACATGACTTAAAATCTGTTTACCTTTTTTTTTTTTATCTCTGTTTTCTTGACAGTGGTGGTTCTGGAGATGCAACAATAACTCAGCTGATGCAAACCATGTATAATCCTCAACCAAAACAAAAGATGTAAGAAAACATTCTTACTATGTTGATAATATGGATGCTGCCATTTCTTTTGTTTGTGTTTTTTTTCCTTTCTTGCTAGCATTATGGCTAAATCTAGCAGGATACTTAACATGAAGTACAATTTTGTAGTTTTGCTTGTTTGTCATATAATCCGTTTGTATGTGAACAGTAAAGACAGGAAAATTAACACATGGAAAAAACTTCCACTGCAAAGGTTTGTGAAATGTTAAAACTGGGTGACTGGAAAGCAAAGAAGATGTGCACTGTCCTCTCCAAATGAAATTTTGTGTGAGCTTTTTTAGTGTGCTGTCCTACAGGCAGTGCACAGGTAGACAGTGGTGTTGTATTGTCAGTGTGTACCTGATTGAGTGATTTATTTGACATGCTCCATGAAGTGCTCCTTTTGCTGTGACTGTCATTGTCTCCCTTGCCTGTAACACTTTCCTTGCATAGGATTTCAATTTTCTATTTCTAATTGACTTCCACCCTTTTTTTCTTTTAAATTTTTTGAACAATGCATTTTATGTTGATGATATGCATTTTAGTAAAACTCAATAGTAATAGTGTATGTACCAAGTTTGGTGTTATATCATCTATTTTGATTTGAAATTTCCATTTTGTTACTCTGATAACAAAAACATTCCTTTTATTTTTTACTCACTTGTGTAAACAAAGTGAGTCTATGTTTTAACCCGGTGTTCGGTTGTCTGTGTGTGTGTTTGTGTGTGTGTGTGTGTCCGTCCGTGTGTCTGTGTGTCCATGGTAAACTTTAACATTGACATTTTCTCTGCAAATACTTAAACTTTAACATTGACATTTTCTCTGCAAATACTTTGTCAGTTGACACCAAATTTGGCATAAAAATAGGAAAAATTCAGTTCTTTCCAGTCATCTTGTTTAAAACAATATTGCACCTCTGGGATGGGCAGAAAAAAAAGAAGCCTAATTATATGCAAACTGCATTTACTTATATATTTATATTTTTTGTATTCTCTAAACTTGGCACTTTGACCTCTTATTCTGACACAACAACAAGAGGAGTCATTATTATCATTTTTTGTTCAAACAGGAACTTCTTTTGCTAAGCATGGAATTTTTATTTATTTTGCAAACGTTTTGGTGCAGATAGTAAAAAAGGGAAATTACTCTGTAATTAATGCTAGGGGACTTAATTTATCACAAGTGAGTCTTGAAGTGAATGACGGTGCCAGATCTCCTCACGACAGCTGCCAACAGAACGGCGTGGCGAGCTATGACATCTTCCTCATGTCCCCCCAACGACCCCAGCGGTCAAGGGAATGAAGAAGAAGAAGAAGAGTCTTGAAGGCCTTGCCTCTCTTGTATGGTTTTATTTTTCTAGCACTGTAAAAGAAAAAGAGAAACAGCCATGTTTTTTGTACAGTGTTGTGTACTTCATGGAAAATAATTACTATGATCTGCACCATGTATGCTATGCTTTGTTCATATAAATTGATTTTGTATGCTGTTGTTTTATGTTTGTGGTATTGTTGCAGGGATGAAAACATTTATCAGAAAAATGTTCTAGCTCCAGCACTAGAATTTAAGAAAGTAGAATGTCCTTTCCTGAACACAGCCTTCAAGATGATTATGTTCACCAGCTGTTTAATAAAATGATTAAATGCATGTTGATGGTTTGATGTTTCTCGTAGAGTATTCACAGGCAATGATGAAGAGGAGAACAGTTTTGGAGTGTATGGCCAGGAGGTGGACATTTATGTGGCACCGTCTGAGAATGAGGACAATCTGCGTGCAGGCAGCAACAAGGTGAAGGTCATATACAGGCATCTGTTGAGTCAAAGAAGCCTTTAGTGGGACACTCATTTTTCTAAGATTCAGAGTTCAAAACATTCTTCAAGGGGAATATAAAAAGCTCTGAGTCATACCTTCATTTTGAATTTATTCCATGAGAAAAATAGTACCATTCTGGTCAGTAAGACATTTCTGTATGCATATAAATTCTTAGGCTTACCCCATGAATTCTTCAAAATTTTATGAAAAAAATCAAGAACAAGGCACACTCATGTACTAGGCACAGTTAAATTATGATCAATCTTATGAAACTTGAAAGCAGCTTAAAGGACTAAAAAAAAAACAACAAACCATGACTGAATGAAACATAAACTTTCAGTTGTCATGTCTTGTCTGTCTGGCTCTCTCTCTCTCTCTCTCTCTCTCTCTCTCTCTCTCTCTCTCTCTCTCTCTCTCTCTCTCTCTCTCTCTCAACAAGAATGGCCCAGTTATTATTTCTCTCTGTTTCATAACTCTTGTTCCTATTAAAACTTCTTATTAAGATACATATATATATTTCCCATTTTGCGTTCAGGAAGTGACATACATTGACAGGGTAGGTGATGGAGTTGCAGGTAAAGTTGTTCAATGTGAACTGTAATGTAGCATGTATTTGATAGGTTTTTGAAAGATAAACAGCTCAGACCATTCACAGTCACTTGTTTTCAACAGGTCAAGATCAAGACAGTGGTGACACACATGTGGGAACAGCGTTATTACTATGGCAACCTGGTGGCAGTCCATCAGGACGGGGACTTTGTCGCTTTCTCCATCAAAAGTAAGTTTAAGGACAGTGTTCCAGTCCTTTTTGTTTGGCTGTACATTGATCTGCAGATAAGTTGTCTGGTTCTTGAGAATTTCAGAAAGAAAAATTTACAATTTTTTATTGGCAAATAGAGATAAAATTCTGTTCTGATGCGTAAGAGCTGTCCATATTGAGTTTCAGAAGTACACATATTACAAATTATAAATGTCTTTCTCCTGGGATTTCTGATGTGTGTAGTGTTTTTGTTTGTTTTGAATTGTGACTGGTCTTTCATGTGTTACACATTTCTGTTCAGTTTATTACTTTTCTTCAACAGAGTTGGGAAATGTGATTCTACATTTTTCTGTTTTTATTATTTCATGTTCCCACTATATAGTATATGCATGTGTGTAATGAATAAAAGAAGAGAGATTTCAACATAAACATACTTTCTTCCTGTAGTTTTGTTATTTTGTTGTTGTTGTTGGTAAAAGACCTAACTGCAAGAAAATCAACAAGAACCTCCACCATACAAGATAAAGCGGGAAAGTGCTTGACAGAAGAGGAGGACATAATGAACAGATGGACGGAATACTGTGATGAGTTATACTCCCATAGAGCAACTGGAGATTCTGAAGTGCTGAATGTCCCACCGTCATCTGAAACAGCCTCATGTAGTTTACTGAGAGAGGAAGTTGTAAAAGCAGTCTTATCTCTAAAATTGGGAAAATCTGCAGGTGTTGATAATGTCCCAGCTGAAATGGTGCAAGCAGGAGGTGATCCATGTATAGACGTACTCCATCGAATCTGCAACAAGATCTGGCAGACTGGAGTATGGCCAAAAGCGTGGACACAATCCCTTATAATAACACTTCCTAAAAAAGGCAACCTCCAACAATGCCAGAACTACCGCACCATTAGTCTCATCAGTCACCCAAGCAAAGTGATGCTGAAGATCTTACTGAACAGGCTTAAACCACAGGCTGAAAGAATCATCGCAGAAGAACAAGCTGGATTCAGACCTGGACGCAGTACAACAGAGCAGATCTTCAACATCAGACTCATAATGGAAAAATATCTCCAGCATCAACAGGACCTCTATCATGTCTTTATCGATTTTAAGAAAGCATTCGACAGAGTTTGGCACGCTGCACTGTGGGCAACTATGAATCTCTACAACATCAATGCCAACCTAATCAGAGTCGTACAGAGCCTCTATGAGAATGCAACAAGTGCAGTGTTTCACAACAACAACATAGGTGATTGGTTTCGGACGACGGTCGGTGTGCGCCATGGCTGCCTGCTCTCCCCTACTCTCTTTAATCTATTTCTTGAGAGAATCATGGAAGAAGCACTAGAAGAACATGTAGGAACAGTGAGCATTGGAGGGCGAACAATCACAAACTTGCGCTTCGCTGATGATATTGACGGATTAGCTGGTCACAAGCAAGAGCTAACAGACTTAGTGAACCGCTTAGAAGAAAAATCAACAAAATTTGGTATGGAAATCAGCGGGGGAAAAAACAAAAGTGATGACAAACAGCAACTTCACATCAGAAATCAAAATCAAAGACCAGAAACTTGAAAGTGTTCAAAGATTCAAATATTTGGGATCTATCGTGACAGACGAGGGATCAAAACCAGAAATACTGTCAAGAATTGCCCAGACCACAGCCGCAATGACCAAGCTCAAACCCATCTGGAGAAACAGAAAAATCGCCATCAGTTCCAAAATCAGACTGATGCGTTCTCTGGTCATGTCAATCTTTTTATATGCATGTGAATCATGGACCCTCACAGCGGACTTAGAGAGAAGAATAAGAGCTGTAGAAATGAGGTGCTTCCGAAGACTCTTAGGTATCTCATACAAAGACCACATCACGAATGAAGAAGTCAAGAGACGCATCCGCAATGAAATCGGGCCCTATACTGACCTTCAAACACTCGCCAGACAACGAAAACTGAAGTGGTTTGGTCATGTCACACGCTCCTCTGGTCTTGCTAAAACAATCTTACAAGGCACAGTGAGGGGAGGAAGAAGAAGAGGCAGACAAAGGAAGAGATGGGAGGACAACATCCGAGAGTGGACAGGTATGGAGCTGAGAGACACCCTGAGAGCGGCCGAGAGACGCGAGGACTGGAGAAAGGTGGTTGACAAAGCTTCAAAGGCGCCCCAAAGGATTCGGAATCTGAGGGATCGGTGACGGTGACGGTTGTTGTTTTGACTTGTTTGTTTTGATATAATTCCTCATTCAGTTTAAATGCATGTTTTATGACAGTGACCATAAAGGACAAACTTACGATTAGTCTCTGGATTGTTGCTTCAAAATTTAAGTTCTTTGTCTTGTATTAGAATGGTAGGAGGACTGTGGGAATGGTTGCAAGAGAAAACACCAAGGCATGTAATATTCCTCTTACATTTTAATGCTTTGCGAAATAAATGCTTTGTTCAGAAAGATATATAATATTGTAAAAACGTATGTTTTAACACATGACAGTATACCAGGAAAAGCTTTTGTTCTTGTGTACAGCCAAAGATGGAAGTGCCATACGAATTATGCACAACACGGCTACAGATAGAAAGCTGATCAAGGGGTTTGCTGGCAACGTGGTGGATGTTTCCTTTGCACACAGCCCTGAAGCCATTGTGGCTGCTGTAGATGACCTGGGCAGCCTGCTGGTCTTCTCCTGCAAGTTGAGCCAGCAGGGGGTCATCATGTATCCTTCAGCAGTGTCAGGAATTAAAGCAACTGGACTTATGACAAAAGGACTACATGGACAACTGGAGGACAGTTTGGGAGCTCTTTCAGTTATACTCCCTATCTTCTGGAAAATATGTGCTAGAAATTTCCTCTTTCCTATCACTCACTTTGTTTTAGCCTTTTCCATTTTTCTTTACTCTCTTTCTGGTCCGCCAGCTATATTTTTCCTTGAAAGTCTTTATTATTTTTGGTCTGCTTCTTGACTTGTATTCGTTTATGTGCTGAGAATGCTAAGTAAACTTGCCCAGTGGTTTTGTGTTTTTTTAATAGTTTAAAAAAAAAAAAATTTTGTAAGGCTGTTTTTACATTACTTTTGTGTTTTATGTGAACTTGTTTTTGTGTTCATATTCCATTCTTTTAAAATTGACAGATTGGTTCACATCAGAGGCATTTCCTAGTTTCCGTGCCTGAATATCACTGTGCTCATCATAGTGGGGTGTTTTCTGGTATGGCCCAAAGGAGTCAGGTTGGCTATAATCTACAATGATCTGAGGATGTGGTTAGAAGGTATGTGAATGGGTGTGGTTTGACTTTGTGATGATTGATTGTTCAAACAAGAGTGTTTGAAGGATGAACTTTCCATTTTGACAGTTAATGGATTGGGGAGATCTGTTTTTCAGGTTTGACTTCAGGAGGCTAAAGATTAAATTGAATTTTAGATTTGTTTGTTTGGCAGATGGTTTAAAAGTACTGGGTGATTGGTTTTGTTTACTTTCCTTTTGTGGTTTTGTTTACTTTCCTTTTGTGCAGTTTTATTTTCATTTCATTTAGTGGTTTTATTCACAAGGAGCTACATTTGATTAAAAGTTATATTGACGTTGCAAGAAAGGCTATAGTTTACCTTGTATCAAAGGACTATTTAGAATACTTCTTAACTAGTTTGAAGCCCCACACCACTTCTGCATATCAAGCCAGCTGATGACAAAACATGTCAATACAACCGAGTGATCTGGTGTCCATACTGGCCGGAAGAGGTGGATGAAAATGATACTGACATGCAGGACTCTTCAAAGGTCTTGGCTTGCACCCATGGAGGACAGGTGAATGATATTTTACTTGACCTTTTGACGGGTTACCATCTTGTTTTGGTCCACAGGACTGTGGAACATCAAATACAACCATCAGTGTAATATTTGTGAAACATTTAACTTCTTGACAGCTGAACCTTGATGTAGTTACTGCATATTGAAATGGAACAGGCAAATGATTCAAGTCATTGTCACTGGTAGTTTTCATTACCTGCAGAGTATTCTATATTGATAGATCTACCTAGTGAAATGATTCCTTGGAAGTCTTAATGGGTTAACATCAGTGTCAAACATGTTTCTGATATGACTCAGTGGCAAAAGGTGTACATGATGACAGTGACTCTTTTAAAATGAAAATGAGAAATGTTTATTTTTAATGACTTTTGTGTTTTTCTTTGTGGAATGGGTGTGAAATTGAATAAAGACATCAGTGAATTTAAAGCGCTGCCTAAACCTGTGTTTGATTTATATCAATAACTGTTGAATTTTTTTATTTCCAGATAGGAAAAGCAGACACCACGATACCGGTATTCCTTGGTTAAACTGATTGTGAATGCAGTACATGTAAACAAGATTGAAAATATGGATTATCATTATGCTTGTCAAACCTTAATTTCAGGTGGAGAATACTTGAAGGGACCACAGTAAACATGCATTTGCATTAACTCTCTTACATTTTAGCCTGCTGTATCCTGCTGCTTCTTTAATCTCGCTGCAGCCCGCTGCTTGGGAGTCAAGCATGGTGGGTAATTTCCATCATGGACTGACCACGGCCTTGAACACACACATAAGCCATGACTGAAGATTCCCGTGAAAGTCCGGATAAACCAATCAGGGCTTGACATTAGCAGTTGCCCGACTGCCTGGGGCAAGCAGATCATACTGTTGGGCAAGTAATGCCCTTTTTTTCATTTCGCGTCTAGCAGACGATGTTTTGAGTCAGGTTTTGACAGGTATCACCGGAAAAAAGAGAGAGATCATGCAGCTCTAAAAGGTGATTCGCCATTGGTTGCTATTTTTAAAGAACCAATAGTGATTTTTCTTACAGCATAGATCATCTTCCGCCCACCACACGTCACATAACTCAAAACCACAATGCAGTGGACTCATTAGTCATGCCACTTTAACCCCTAGGCTGCCTATATGATGAGATAAATCGTCAGCACAAGCATGTACGCTTCGCTGCCACAATGACTAGATAACTCGTCATCGAAATATTCTGACATTTCCCTGGTTTGCATTGAGTTCGTTGACAAAAATACTGGTAGCTTTAGCTTGGGGAATATTTCTAGATTCTACATCAAGAGGCAGAAGAATATTTGAATGTTTTGGTTGGATTGCTGCTGCAGTGTTTGCCTGGCTCTTCTCGCTCACTCAACAAAATGTCGGACACCATGCTCAAGACATGCGATCATGATCATCAACCAAGATTGCTTTCTTTAGCTGGTGCTTAGAAAGAATTGAAGCGTAGATTCGAAGAAGACAGTGATGAACTTTTGTAGGACGATTTCATAGAAAATAAAGGGAGCAATAAAGAGACTGGTCATGATGCGTCTACCAGTCAGTGATGCAGACTGTACAGCTCTAGCAGATGACAGAAAGTGACCAGATTTTTGGCAGGACACTGAGTGATTTTCTTGGTACTCAGCCAACACGCTCTAATAAGAACTGGATGAAGTGACCGTGTGTGAGAGGGGTGAAGAGGAGGGGGGTGGAGACCGAGGGGGCATGGACCACATCCATATTATCACTTGGAGAAGTCACAGTGCATTGTGTGTGTCTTTTTTTTTTTTTTTGTGTGTGTGTGTGTGTGGTTGTTCTTGTATAATTTGTGTGTGCAGGTATTATCCATTTGTCCAGAAAATATGATATTTTAGTGCAAGTTACCTGATTAATGTTTGTAATGAACAAGTTGAAAATGTGACAAAAAACAAAACACTGATTTCAAATCAACAGTTTGTCACTGAAAATACATAACATGGGAAAACATGGACCACGTCCATATTATCACTTGGAGAAGTCACAGTGCATTGTGTGTCTTTTGTGTGTGTGTGTGTGTGTGTGTGGTTGTTCTTGTATAATTTGTGTGTGCCGGTATTATCCATTTGTCCAGAAATATAATAATAATAATAATAATGGTATTTATATAGCGCTGGATCTTGTGCAGAGACAAAGCGCTTTCGCACCAGTCATTCACATGCATGCATAACTCTAATACTGTAGAAACTAAAGACAAGGAAGGGCAGGCAAGGGAGGCTATTTTGGGAAGAGGTGGGTTTTAAGGCCAGACTTGAAAGAGCTGAGTGTGGAGACTTGACGAAGCGAAAAAGGAAGTTCATTCCAATCGCAAGGTCCAGAAACAGAGAAAGAATGGCGGCCAACAGTCGAGTGTTTGAATCTGGGTATGCGTAAACAGAGTGGATCCGAGGCCGATCGTAGTGAGCGAGATGGAGTGTAGAGGTGAAGGCAGCCGCAGACATAGGAAGGGGCAGTTTTGTGAATGCATCTATAACATAGAGTGCTGATCTTGTACTTTATTCGGTGTGAGACAGGGAGCCAGTGGAGATGTTGCAAAAGAGGAGTGATGTGCTCAGATCTTTTCCTTCTGAGGACGAGTCGGGCAGCAGAGTTTTGTATGCGCTGAAGGGACTGAATGGATGAAGCAGGCATACCAGACAATAGTTACAGTAGTGAAGGCGAGGAGAATGAGAGAAACGACAAGCAAATTACCTGATTAATGTTTGTAATGAACAAGTTGAAAATGTGACAGAAAACAAAACACTGATTTCAAATCAACAGTTTGTCACTGAAAGTACATAAAATGGGAAAACATCATGTCTTTTTATATTCTTTATTTATTTATCTTGCAGAAAATATATACTTTTATGGGTCTTTTTTCCATTATCAAAGAGCACAGAATTTTTTGAAAATATATACCCGTTGTTTGTGAAAAAAACCTGGCAAATAGATTTCACTTAAATCTTATTTTCTTGGCAGCAAAAGGGTTAAAAACAACAACAAAAAAAGTTTCTATGAGACAGTCGATCGCCATGGATGAAGAGCCAAAACAGAAACGTCATAAACAGTGGAAGACTGTCTACAGAGAGGAGAGAAAATGCAGTTTTCAGCAGAAATGGGCGAGAGAATTTCCAAGGCTGACAGTCAGCTGCGAAAACTTATAGCTGTTCAAAACAACATTGATTTTTTGTGAAAAACAATAAAACAAACATAGTTAAAGGAAAGGGTCCGACAGCTTCTTTCTGTGTGTGTACACGTGTGTGTGTGCATGCACATATGTAAGTTTCTGAAAACAGGGCCAATGCAAAATCTGTTTATGCAAATGAATTTTCCAGTGACTTGCCTGACTGGACAAGTGGGGAAAAAGGTAAATGTTGAGCCCTGTCAATGAAAGAATGGTGCTACTTGAGGCACTAAACAGCCACCCCATTGATAAGAATTTGGCTCTCATCTTGCCGTTTCATTTACATACTTTCTCGGAGCTGAAAATGGTGGCCAGTACAGAAAACTAAATGTGGGAGGATTACACAAAAGAAGAAGTTGAAGCTACTGTGCGTCAACTGGAGGAGTTTTTCTGAAAAAGACGCATCTGATTGTGACATAGATGTAGTTGAAGACGGAGATGAAATAGGAGAAGATAGTGAAGTGGAAAGTGATCCTGAAGATAATGTTCCACTGGCATCATTGCAGATCACATGGCAAAGCACAACTGCACAAACACTTGCAAGGTTCGTAGGGTCCTTTCAAGTCCTTTTAAGTCCTTAGGAATTGGATTTTGGTCAAAAGGCCTTTTAAGTGCTTTGATTCAGCAAGTTGGTCCTTTTAACTCATCAGGAGGTCCTTTTAATTTTTGAAAGGTACTGTTAAGTCCTGTTTTATGAAGAGAAAGAGACTTGAGAACGAAACTGAAACACCTTCGACACCAAAACCGCAAGTTGCAAAGCGCGTTGAAAGATGCCGACGCGATCGTCTGAAACTCAGTACTTACTGTAGGAGGATACAGCCTATAGGCCTAGGCCCTAACGGTAGTGCGCTTTCTGCTTGGTGGCAGACGTGAAGCGTGGTACAGTGGCTGTGAGTCACGCCTGCTGCTGCTGCTTTGCTTAGGCCTAGCCTACAGTGACATGAATTGCAAAGACTAAATACGACAGTCAAATGGGATTAGCTGTTCTTCCGTTTATGAGAGGTAAGTGTCTGCTGTTCTGCATGTCAAATAGATTGGGGTGTACTGTAAAGTCATGTTGGCAAAGGTCCTTTTAAACTGATTTGAGGTCCTTATAAAGTCCTTTAAAGGTCCTTTTTTGGCTTCATGCCCACCACCTGGGAACCCTGACTTGTCAAGGAATTTGTACAGCCAATTGGTCCTGTTCATACTCTTCTGTTGAACGCAAAGCCATTGGATTATTTCTTTTTATTTGTGACTGATTTTTTTTTCAAAGTGAGGTGAATGAAACTAGCAGTTGTGCAAACAAAAGATGGCTGCGAAAGGCTTAGCCACAGATAATTTGTGGACTGACACGACAGCTGATAAAATTAGGGCTTACACGTCCCGTCATCGATCCTTACTATGATGGGAATCAAGCATCTGCCTAAGATGCACATCTACTGGTCTACTGAACCGAGTTTTTCCAATTCGTGGATCAGTGGTGTCATGATTAAAACAAGATGATTTTGTAAGCTCAACCAATACTTTAACATGAAAGACACCACCGACACACCTGGAAGTGACTCCTGACTATGACCCCCTGTACAAGATTAGGCCCTTCCTTGACATGATCCAGTCCCTGTTCAAGACACATGTAACCCAAGCCATGTCTTGTGCATTGACAAATCCATGACAGGCTTCAAGGGGAAGCTGTATTTCAAATAGTGCATGCCAGCAAAGCCGACGAAATGGAGGATAAAGGTGTGGCAAATGTGTGACGCAGAATTCATGATCCAGAAGTATCTTTGGAACCAGTCAGTGCCATTCAGCATGAGGTGAGATTTCAGTTGGTGGAAAACGTGTCAAGCCAGCACAACCAGTATTTCATTGCCTCTAAATAGATGGTCATCTGCTTTTTCATTTTCTTTCTCGTTTGCTTTTTCATTTTCATCTTTGTGTGTGTTGACTTGAAATGATTACATATTGAGGGGTGTTGGTATTGTGGGTTGACAGGCATTGTGATGGCTGTTCATTGTGCTGTGTAGATTGACCTGTTAGCAGTGGATGTTGTGACCCGTGACTGTGGGCCTGGGCCTCTCAACCCAGCAGACATTGAATCGGGCAAGATCACACTTGTGCCTCATACAGAGGTACTGTCTACTTCTATTCTAAAGGAGAAGTTTTTAATTGCAAATTTATGTGATCACCAGATAGTGATTGTCAGTGCATCCGTTCGTCTGTGCTTATGGGCATGTCTTTAATAAACATTAAATGTTGGCATTTGTTTTTGGCTATCACAGATGGTATAGGAACCAGAATTGCCAGAACTGGTTGGATGATAGGTGTAGATAAGACCACTTCAGTCATCATAATATTCATATTTATGGTGGGTAAGGGTATGAGAGATTGAAGTCATTATTTGACAATATAGAGCTCATGTCTTAGATCCAGTGCTGTCAGACTTCATGCTGTGGTTGGCCATGGTGATAGCATAATCCTCTTCAGTTTCAAGTTCAAATATCAAGGTGGTGACATTGCATATGATTATAGGAAAAGCTTGTAATTGGAAATAGTCTCGCAATTTTCATCAAACTTAGAAATAAAACCCTATTGAATATTGGGGTTAGAGTTTGCGGTCACAACATGGCATAATGGAAAAATGTTAAAGTGTGATAAAGCTTGGGTGTTTAATCTGGTTATTTTTTTGTTTTTTTAATGAAATTTGTTACTGTTACTGGTTATGGACAAAGCAGGGTCACCGGCATTTGTGATTTACAATTTGTTTAGAGATGTTAGGCTTTAGAGTGCCATTTTTTTTCTCTGTGTTAATCTTGAAGGCATTTCTTCTCTTGTTAACATTTTATATATAATACTGGTTTGCACAGCTGATAGAAAACTGAAAACACATTCAGATTTAGAGATCAGTGGGAAACATATGGACTTGAATTTATCAACTTGTTTTCCTTTGCTCTTCCACAGAGGTGGTGAGAGAAAAATAACTTTTGTCTTTGCAAAAACCATGCAAAATCTGACCTGTGTTTTTGATTACACAAGATGTTTGTGATTTTTATTCACTTAAGAATACTTTCAGTGTAATGTTTTGAGTTTACAACTATAAAAATATGACACTTCTAGAGGTGTTACTGTGTTGTTATGGTGGTGTTATAACTGTGAAAAAACTGTTTGCACAGCCTGTGGTAGAGGCTGTGTTCTCACCTGATGGTTCAGCATTGGCCTCAGCATCACTGGATGGAGAAGTCAAGTTTTTCCAAATCAACTGGACTGGCAGTGCGGATGCCGCTGAGTATGTTTGTGTGTTGCATTCATGTGTGCGTTTGTGTGTGTGTGTGTGTCCATGGGACATTCGGTTGAGGCAATAAACAAAGGTCCTATGTGCAGCACACATTTTGCGCACTGAAATAGAACCCATGGCTACATAAAGGTTGTCCTCTTGCAAAATTATGTAGACTAAATCCACTCTGATAGGTACACAAATATACATGCATGCACTCTAGGCTTTCATACATTGGGTCATGCTGCTGGTCAGGCATCTGACGTGGTGTAGCATATATGGATTTGTTCGAACACAGTGGCACCTCCTTGAGAAACTGAAACTATACATGCGTGTGTGCGCTCCATACAGATGTATTCGCGTAAAAAAAAAAAAAAAAAATTATCGTAAGAAAGAAAGACAGTTTTGTTGAAAATTTGCCCCAATATTTTTTGTAGACTGTTCTGTTCAAGAACATAACAAATGCAGTCAAGGAATAGCTGCATGCTGCCTGAAAATGGAATTGCATTTTGGGAAAATGTTTTTGTACAAGATTCTGTCTGTGGCTAAGAGGTTTCAGATTTGATAAACTGCAATAAATAAAAGTATGTGTGTTTGCACACTTGTACATGTTTGAGAGAGACAAGACAGAGTACATAATTCATTTCTTTTTGCATTTGTGATAACTGTTGATATAAATTTGCCTGCCTTTCTCTCAAACATGCAAGTTTACATTTGTGTGCATGGTGTTTCCATTGTTTCGACATTTGTTGTCTGACAGATGCGCATGTATGAAACTCTGTTGGATTGTAAAAATGAATATATAGGTTTTGATTGTGCTGGAATTGTAGACTGGGAGAATGTTTGTGCTTAATTTCTTTCATAATTGAATGATTTGGAAACATTGTGTCCATCACCACCACATTTTTGTAAAGATTGAATGAGCCATCCTGTGAACAGTGTCATTAGTATTGTGTGTATTAGCCATGTTATTCCCTCTAGTTAACTGGTACCCAAGTAATGTGGTTGCTGACCAAGTTACCTTGATGTGGTTGTTGGTCAGGTGTCTCCACGAGTGGAAGCCTCACGGTGGTCAGCCCCTGTCCTTCTTCACCTTTCTGGATGATCTCAAGAACATGAGTCCAGAGTGAGTTGTTTTATGTAGTGGAAAAACCTGTCTTGTTTGCTCCCCCCTTTTTTTTTGTTTTTTGTTGTTTTTTTTTGCTTTTTTTGTTTTTGTTTCTTTCTTATTTTTTTGACAGTATACACTCAGATTCCTATCTTTTGTTGTGTTTTTTCCACCTCCAGCTTGCCATTGTAGTCTTGTGTGTGTGTGTGTGGAGCCTCACTTTTTGACTCACTTGTGTAAACAAAGTGAGTCTATGTTTTAACCTGGTGTTCGGTTGTCTCTGTGTGTCTGTATCTGTGTCTGTGTGTCCATGGTAAACTTTAACATTGTCATTTTCTCTGCAAATACTTTGTCATTGGCATAAAAATAATAAAAATTCAGTTCTTTCCAGTCATCTTCTTTAAAACAATATTGTACCTCTGGGTTGGGCACACACACAAAAAAAGAAGCCAGAATATTTGCACAATAAATTTACTGTTTTTTATTCACTATACTTGGCACTTTCATCTGATATTCTGACACAGCATCAATAGCAGTCATTTTTATCATTTTTTGTTCAAACAGGAACTTCTTTTGCTAAACATGGAAGTTATATTTCTGGTGCATCTCTTTGGTGCAGCTAGTAAAAAAGGGAAATTAGTCTGTAATTAATGCTAGGGGGTTCAGTTTGTTTTAAACTGATCTTTTTTATCTTAAACATTACATTTTAAAATTATGCTCAATACATAAAAAGCTTGTGTGTTTTACTCTGTGTACAGGGCTTTCACTATATTCATTCGCCCAAGTGGTCTTTTTTGGAAAACACTAAAATCAATACTACAATTGGACTTTATAGACATATTGGCTGAGCCCTGAAGGTCATGGCCAAAAACCAATTGCGTACACATATTTATACATATTCAAAGCGCGTGCTCATATTCCTCACGACCACAAAGGACATTTTGTTTCAAGTAGTTGACCTGCCCGTTCAATCCAATATTCAGTCGACAATACATGATAACATGTGATGGAAAGCTGGAGAAAGAGACCGTTAAATATTTATTCAGAGAAAGATTTGTGAACACCTCATCACTTAATGGATTATGTCCCAAACTGCCATAAAAACATCAACAAAATCAGTCGGAATCGCCAATTCTTTTTCAGTTAAAGATATTAAACCATGAGAGTTAATACACTTGTTGAAACGTGAAAAATTTGCAGTTTTGACTTTTCTCAAAATTAAGTCCTTTTCACTTCATACGATGTTTAGAAGTACTTGTACTTGGCTCTACATGTTATTAGTTTAACAAAATACTCAATTTTCATATCAACTTTAAAACTATAAAACTAGATGGTAAAATGGGGCGTCATTTACCCCGAGACTGATGGCACCTAAGTTTGTCATGCCAGTAGCAGACGATGCTTATTACACACACTGTGTTCGACAACAACGGCAGAGACAGCAACCACTGATGAAGTCAGTCAGCCATCCACCATAAAAACTGACCAGTCTGACAACTCCCTACTGGCTCAGCTTCTGCAACAGCAGCAGACTATCGCCTGCACTGTGACAACAACACACCGAAGTTCAAAATACTACAATAATTCACACACACCATACATTCTCATTCTGCGAACTGCATTACGTTATTCAGTGTATAATTATATATATCAGATCTGTGCAGATCTGCATATGTGTACATGTGCAGCAACGTGCGTGCACACATACACACACACACACACACACACACACACACACATCTCTCTCTCCCTCCATCTATCTCTCTCTCTCTGTGTCTCTGTCTCAGTCTCTCTCTCTCTCTATATATATATATATACAAAGAGAAAGGTGGACATTTAATAACGCTGTGATGCCTGTTGTAAATGCTTATAAATATTTAGTTATAATCTTCTCTACTAGACTTAGTTTCATAGCAGCATGTGATGATCTTACGAGTAAGGCAAAGAATGCTTCACTGGGTATAATGAAAAAACTTAATCTACTTAAAAATAACAGCTTAGATTTATTATTGAAACTGTTTGATTATCAAATTCAGCCAATTGTTCAGTATGGTTCAGAACTATGGGGCCTTGACGATGCATGCTGTCAATGTGAAAAAGTTCACTTATTTGCTCTGAAGAAATTTTTAGGGGTTGACACACGCACGCCCAATGATTTAATTTATGGCGAAACCAATAGATATCCTATTTACATAAACTGTATTATACGCTGTATCCGTTACTGGCTGAAATTGACTAGGTTGGAGGAATATAGGTTGCCACGTAGAGCTTATGGAATGTTACTTGACCTAGATGCAAGAAATAAGAGAAATTGGGTCTTGAATGTCCGTTGTAAATTGTTTCAGTTTGGTTTTGGATATGTATGGGAAAATCAAGGGGTTCAAGATGTTAGATCGTTTATAAATGAGTTTAAAGACAGATTTATTGTATGCAGATGGCAAGAGTGGGACTCTCATATTAAAAGTAGCGATAGATTTGAAATATATCGGAACGTTTTGTACTGTTCATGATATTAAATTGTACCTGCGAATGGATTTAGATAGACATTTGAAATTTGTCATGACTAAGTTTAGATTTGGTATCTCTGAAATTGCTCAACATCGATTACGTTATAGTAAGCATACCGAAAAAGATTTAGTTTGTCCATTATGCAAAACTGGAAAAGAAGATGAGATGCATTTTGTTTTATATTGTCCAGTATTGACTGATGTGAGAACACGATATATTCCATCAAAATTCTATAGGTATCCAAGTCAACTACGGTTAAGCTTACTTATGGCTTCTTCTTGTATATATACATTTTTACCAGTCTGGGTATTTACCAGTGTTTTTTACATGGAGCAGAGCCCAAAATACCAAGAGAGTGTGACCAAATTGTGTATGTGTGTGTGTGTGTGTGTGTGTGCGTGTGTGTACTATGATTATGTTCATGGATGCATGATATGAAATTTGCAATCACCACATTAGAAACTATAGATCAGACGTATTTTATTGTGTTTGAATTCTCTCTCTCTCTCTCTCTCTCTCTCTCTCTCTCTCTCTCTCTGTCTATATATATATATATATATTGTGTGTGTACCAGTCATAAACTTTTAAGTTGGCATAGGAAGCGAACTTGACAGGATGAGGATGGCAGGTATGAATAAGACCCTTAAAGTCATGATTATATGGTAGACAAGATGAAATGGTCAAGGTCACTACTTGGCAAAACAGAAAAATGTAAAATAGAGAGCGTGATATGAATTCAATTTTAATCAACGTTGGTCTTGTGACTGGTTATGGGTGCAGCATAATCTCTTAGGAAATTCAAAATCAGAGGTTAAGGGTCAAGGTATACCTGGCATATGATATTGATTGGAAACATTTCTGCGTGCAAGAGAGAGGTCTTTTGTATTCTTCAGCAAACTTGGTACAATGATTGGTCATGGTGACACCTATGAAAAGAAGCAAAGTCAAAGATCAAGGTCACAACATAGCCTATTGGGAAAAAGGATAATAGAACTTTGTTTCTTCCATCCAGTTTTCATTGGTATGCTGCAAGAATTACAGAGGCATCTCGCTTCTCAGCATTGTAGGCAAAGTCTACGCTCGGGTCCTTCTAATCTGCCTGCAGAAACTGGCCGAACACGTTTACCCGGAATCACAGTATGGTTTCTGAGCAGAGAGATCCACGGTAGACATGATCTTCTCCCTTCGCCAAATTCAGAAGAAGTGCAGAGAGCAGAGGATGCCCCTGTATGTTGCATTCATTGACCTCACCAAGGCCTTTGACCTAGTCAGCAGAGACAGCCTTTTCAGGGCTCTTTGAAAAATCGGCTGCCCCCCCACCCCCCCCCACCCCCCCCCGAACTGCACAGCCTGATCGAGTCCTTCCACTCCATGAAAGGGACGGTGCGGTTTAATGTTTAATGGTAACCTCTCAAAGCCCTTTGACGTACGCAGCGGTGTCAAACAAGGCTGTGTCCTCACCCCCACCCTATTTGTAATCTTCTTTGCTCTTCTCCTGAGGCATGCGTTCAGCACAGCACAAGAAGGGATCTTCCTGCGGACCAGATCAGATGGCAGGCTCTTCAATCTCGCCCGCCTCAGAGCAAGGACAAAAGTCCACGAAGCCCTCATCAGAGACATGCTCTTTGCAGACAATGCTGCAGTTGTGACCCACACCCAGTGGGACTTGCGGTCACTAATGGACCGCTTCTTCCAGGCCTGCAAAGATTTCGGTCTGACCATCACCACTACCACTGACAACCTCTCCCTTGACACTGAGATCGCCAAGAGGATCGGGAAGGCAGCCACAACACTAGCCCGCTTCACACAAAGAGTGTGGACAAATCCCAAGCTGCCCACAAAGACAAAGATGGCTGTATACAATGCCTGCGTCCTCAGCACCTTGCTGTATGGCAGTGAGGCGTGGACCACACATGCTCGTCAGGAGAAAAGGCTCAATGCCTTCCACCTGAGAAGCCTATGGCGCATACTTGGCATCTCCTGGCAAGACAAGGTGACAAACACCGAAGTCCTGACTTGCGCTGGCCTCCCGACCATGTATATCATGCTGAGACAGCGTTGGCTGCACTGGCTGGGCCACATCCCAAAAGACATCCTTTATGGAGAGCTTGCCACAGCTGAGATACAAAGACGTTTGCAAATGTGACATGAAGGCGCTTGAGATCACCACTGAGTCCTGGGAGGACCTTGCAGATGACCGCAACAGCTGGAGAAACACTCTCAAGAATCAGCTACGGATTGGTGAGGACAAACTGTGAGCTGCTGCAGCAGAAAAGCGAGCTCGGCAGCCAACAGACCAGCATCAGCTTACAGATGTGACCACTGCGACAGAGACTGTCTCGCATCGGTCTCTACTGTCTACAGTCACAGGTGACGCTGCTTGGTCCTGCAGACAGCCCAATTAGACATTAGGTTGGATATACTCTATCCATGGTCAGCCATGACCGAAGGAGGCCTACCTACCATGTTGTTGTTTGTTTTGGCCAGAACATCAATGCAATGCAAATTTAGATGTCTAAGGTCAATGTCACATCAATGAGTCTTTTTGCCAGATTATCCCTTTTGCATGTTTTTCTCTCTCCATAATTCCTCTGTTTGATAAAGTGGGTATCACAAGTGAATCTTGAAGGCCTTGCCTCTCTTGTGTTTATCATATCATTGCCACGAATTTTCAAGACTGATTGTGAAGTGCAGAAATACAGTCATGTGTGCAAACAAAATTAAGCAAGAGACTTTTGTATGATTTTGTTTACATATATGCCATGAATCGGTATTTCTTTCAAACTGTGTTGTTTTAAAAAAAAAATTGCCATTGGAATTTAAATATTATCAGGATATGTAGTGGTGAACTGATTGTTATTGTGTCATTTGTTCCAGTGCTCAGTTCTGGAAGTTTGCCATCACAGGCTGCAACAAGAACCAAGAGCTGAAAGTGTGGAGTTGTGAAACCTGGAACTGCTTGCAGACTGTCAGGTCAGTCCATTGATCTGATTGCACCGTCTTGTCATGGGAAGTGTTGGCCATGTTGAACTACCTTCACTACCTGCACATTATTCTAAATAAACTGATTTCGCTTTAACTCATGTTCACTTTAACTCAGTCTGGATGAATAGTTTTCTCCACTTGCTTTCCCCTGCATATGACCCATTTGTTAGGGTTAGGAAAAAAAATCACAAAAAATACAAAACACAAAGTAACTGAATGAAACTCCTTGCACTTGACCCACTGATCCCTCTCCTCATGTCGTGTGTATGCCCACCCCCCTCCCTCTCTTCACAGCCCTCAGAAACTGAGTCACTGTCAATACCTTCTTGCTGGTAGCTTTCTTCACTGCAGATACTTTATTCTACATCTTCATCATCATCATTGATGTCAAAACCTTCAGTTTGCAGTATTTCAATCACTTCAGCAGCAGTAAAAAGCCGCTGTTGTGATCTAGTTTGCTCCAAAACTTACCACTTGTATCGCCTGCGATGCCATTTTTGATATGTATGCAGATTAGCTTGTCATGTGGGGTGCTGAACTCAAAGACTCAAATGTCATGGAAGCTCACGAAGAAACTTTCCATTCGACCCTTGACACGTTCACAATGCCCGGCGTAGCTGCGATTTTGATGCTTCCCCATGAGGAAAACTTGAAAAAAAAATTTAATTGCGCAACTGTTATAGCATTCTGTCGTCCGGAATGCTACCTTAAGTCATATAGCGTTCATCGTCCAGAGTGAGTTAAGATAAGAGAGAGAAACACACACATATGAGAGGTTGTTAGTAATCTGTCATGCCATTTAGGTAGCTGAAGATTGGACTGTCTGCTTGTTCTAAATAGACTGACTTCGCTTTGACATATTTTCAATTTAACTCTTAGTACTGCCATTTAGCTTCCCTGACTTTCCACACAGATGACCCATTTGTATAGGTAAGAAATAAAATCAACAAAAAACAAATGTTCATGGGTGCAACTCTTCCATCCTGAGATGGATCTCAGTTTTTAGGTTTTTGTCATAAACAGAACATCTGTTTTCTGGAGAGAAAACACACACACACGCACACACACACACACACACACACACACACAAATGCCTATCGGTTAGTGCAGTCAGTCAAAGAGAGCAACGTACCGAATGGCTGTGCCCACCTTTCTCCAACCTTCCTCCACCTCCACCTCAACCTTCCTCTCCCACTGGCAGAGCTGTCAAAATCACTGCAGTGCTTCCCCCCTCCCCTCACCACCGTCCCTCCCCTCCTGTACTTCGACTGCAATCTCTCTCTATCTCTTCCCATGTCTCTCTCTCTCTCCCCATCTCTCTCTGTGTCTCTCACCTCTCACTCCCCCTCATCTCAGTGTTAAGCGTTCACATTGTATGAATATATGTATGTATTTGTGTATAAATATTTGTGTGTGTGTGTGTGTGTATGTAAAAAATGGTGAAGGGTCACATTACCTGAGAGGGTAGTTGGTACAGACAGCTGTTACATAATCTACACGAAGGTAGCTTAGATAAGGGACTTGAGTGTAGAGTTTAACAACCTATTGACATTATGCCAAACAGGCCACTATTTCCACAGTGTCGTTCATATGTGTGATTCCTTCATCAGAACCGGACTCTGACCCCCCAACCCATCCCCACCCCCAACTCTGCCCTCATCCTTTCTGCCTTTCCCGTTTATTCCATGTAAAGGAGGGGAGGAGGGGGCTGAGGGGAGAATATGGGAGGTAGTGTCTGGTGGAGGGCAGCAAAAGGAATGAGTGAGGGGTGTAGGTAGTCTAGTGAGCAGACGAGAAGGAAAGGAGAAAAATTGAGGTTTCCTTTTTTTTATCAGTACACGGGACCTTAAAGGATTTTGGACCTAACCCATTTGCATTTTAGCAGCTATTTGATCTGCATTCATTGTTAATGTGAGATATTTTCCACCATTTGTGTATTTGATCTTAATTCATGGTTAAGATGAGTTATTTTCCACCATTTAAGGTATTTAGTTTGTGTTCATGGTTTTATCACTTTATGTCTATGTTTGTTTGTATAAATTGTATTTCTTTTTATCACAACAGATTTCTCTGTGTGAAATTCGGGCTGCTCTCCCCAGGGAGAGCACGTCGCTACACTATAGCGCCACCCATTTTTTAATATTTTTTTCTGCGTGCAGTTTTTGTTTTTGTTTTTCTCTATTGAAGTGGATTTTTCTACAAGATTTTGCCAGGAACAACCCTTTTGTTGCCATGGGTTCTTTTGCGTGCGCGAAGTGCATGCTGCACACAGGACTTCAGTTTATCGTCTCATCCGTATGACTAGCGTCCAGACCACCACTCAAGGTCTAGTGGAGGGGGAGAAAATATCGGCGGCTGAGCTGTGATTCAAACCAGCGTGCTCAGATTCTCTATTCAAAACTATCTACAGCCCCAGTCAGGGTCCTTGGTCTGAAAAGGTTGTAAATAGTAGATCAGGGCCCTTCATCCGGAGTGAGTTAAGATGTGAGAGGGAGAGAGAGAGACAAGTACAAGAGGTTGTCAGTAACCTATAATACCATTTAGGTAGCTGAAGATTGAAGTCATAGAGCTGTTTTCCAATTTTCTTTGTTGGCAATAATTGTTATGAAACTTCAGTCAGTCATGTTCAATGCATTTTCTACCTTATTGTAACAGGTGTCAGGTCAGGGGCATAGCCCTTGCTACTGGTACCATGTAACCCAGTACTACCTGCCACATGTGAAGTCTGCCAATGACTGACCAGGCAAAGGAGGAAACCTTTCCCAACGGCTGTGAAGGCGGAAGAGGATGACCAAAGGGCAGGGGGAGCTCTTATCCTTGGCTGGAAGTCCTCCTAGGAGACGGAGCTCCGAAGAAAAACCCTGCACCTGCTGAGGCCGTCCTACATGTGGCAGTATCTGCACCTATGGGACTGAGCGTCGGTAGGCGAGAGAGTGGGGAAGGGACTGCACAACTCTTCCTCACTAAAAAATGTCACCTGTGCTGGGCAGGCAACCAGGCCAATGTCGGAATGACGAGCTAGCCTTCAACACCCAGCTTTCCCAAGCCCTGCGGCGATGGAGAAGTGGTAACAGGGACAGGCAGAGGATGCTGTTGGCAGTTCCTAGTCACGACTCAGCATGCAGGCGGCTGTGGGGTGATGGTCGTCCGCCTTAGACTGGGGCAGATGCGGCGCCTGTATCCTCCCACAGTGTCAGATCAGCCCTTTTTAGGGACAGCACTGCTCTCCCCACATGGGAAAGGGGAGATAAAAGGATCCCTGAACAAAGCCTGCCTCACCTAGTACCTAGTAGGAAACCACACCTACTTGGACATCCAACACTATTTGTTGAAAACAACAGAAGAAAAGAACCAGGAGTCATGCCCTGACTCTGGGTGCCTGGAATGTTCGCACCCTACTCGACAGAGATGACAGACCAGAAAGACACACAGTGCTCATTGCTAGAATACTTGATTCGCTACCAGGTGGACATAGCAGCCCTGAGTGAAACCAGGTTTGCCGGTGAAACCCAGCTGGAGAAAGTTGGAGGGGGCTACACCTTCTACTGCATTGGGAAGCCAGATGGCGCCCCAAGAACCTCAGGAGTGGGCTTTGCCATACGAACCAAACTTGCATGACAGCTTGACAGCCTTCTACGTTGGATAAACGATAGGCTGATGACCCTGCGTCTGAAGCTGTCCAAGGATCGCTTTTCCAGTCATCAGCTGCTATTCCCCGACGATGACCAACCCTGATGACATCAAAGAAGCTTTCTACGAGGAGCTCAGCCGCACCATTTCAGCGGCAGACAGAAAGGACAGGCTGATCATCCTTGGGGATTTCAATGCCTGCGTCGGTGTGGACTTCTCCTCATGGCCAAAAGTCCTGGGAGAGCACGGCACTGGCAAGTGCAACTCCAATGGACTGCTTTTGCTCTTGCTCTGCGCGCAGCATGGACTGACCATCATCAACACCCTCTTCCAACAAGCGGACAAGTACAAGAACACATGGATGCACCCCCGCTCCAAGCAGTGGCACATGCTGGACTATGTGATTGTCCGGCAGAGGGACAGAGGTGATGTTTCCATTACACGCTGCATGAGAGGAGCAGTCTTTGGTTGGACCATCACCTGGTGCGCAGCAAGATGAACATCAGACTTGCATGCAAGCTCCAACCAGCCAGGCAGAAACCCCCTAGGAAGCTGAACATCCACCGCCTCCCTATCAGTATCACCAAGGATGTGCTGCAGCAGCAAATACAAGCAGCTCTCCAAGACATTCCTGCATCAGCTGATGTAGAAGAGGTATGGAGCACCTTTAGAGATGCTGTGTACACAGACCACCTTCCTGACGGACAAGAAAGACATCCTTGCCCGCTGGGCAGAGCACTGCAACACCCTCCTCAACAGGGACTCGTCTGTATCTGACGAGGCAATTGCAGCCCTCCCACAGCTACCAGTCAGTCTATCAGGGAGAGAGGGGAGGTCCCCCAGGATTTCTGGGATGCTTCAATTGTCCACATTTACAAGTGGAAGGGAGATAAAACATCCTGCGATAACCACTGTGGAATCTCTCTCCTCTGCATCGCCGGCAATATGTTCGCCCGCATCATACTGAACAGAATGGTTGACCATGTCTCCAACAATCATCCCTGAAGCACGGTGCGGCTTCCGCTCAGGCAGGGGAACATGTGACATGGTGTTTGCCATACGCCAGATGCAAGAGAAGTGCCGTGAGCAGAACAAGGAGCTCCACGTGGTCTTTGTAGACCTGACTAAGGCCTTCAACATGGTGAACCGCCGTGGTCTGTGGAAGATCCTGCTAAAGTTCGGCTGCCCAGTGAGCCTAATCCAGCTGATTGCGTCATTCCACGATGGCATGCAGGAAAATACTGACATGTCGGATCCATTCCCTGTGGTAAATGGAGTGAAGCAGGGCTGCGTCCTGGCACTCAAACTGTTCTCCATTCTCTTCTCTGCCATGCTGATTGACGCCTTCCAAGACTGACCGGGGCATCTACATTCAGTTTCGCACAGATGGTAAACTTTTCAACTTGTGACAACTCCATGCCAGGTCCAGGGTGTTTGAGGCACTGTTGAGAGAGTTCCTCTTCGCTGATGACTGTGCTTGCTGCACACACCCATGAAGATGACACAGAGATCAAGTCAGTCGACCAGTTTTGCTACCTGGGCAGCACCATATGCAGCAACGGAACCCTTGATACAGAAGTGATGCTGCGCATCGCCAAGGCCAGCTCCGCTTTTGGCAGACTCAACAGGCTGTGGAACAATAAAGGCATCAGGCTCAGCACCAAAATCAAAACCTACAGAGCTGTTGTGCTGACCACCTTGTTGTACTGCTGTGAAACATGGACGACGTATCGATGTCACATTCAACAACTTGAGCAGTTTCACCAGAGATGCCTACGAAAGATCCTCAGCATAAAGTGGCAAGACAGGGTCTCCGACTCCAGGTCCTAGAGAGGACCAGCATCGAAAGCCTGCTGATCCAGTGCCAGCTACGCTGGACAGCACACGTTATCCGCATGACAGACAGCAGGATCCCGAAGATCCTTTTGTATGGCCAGCTGAAGGAAGGCCACCGTGAACTTGGAAGACCCTGCAAGTGCTTCAAGGACACCTTGAAGACAAACCGCAAAGCCTGTGACATAGACATCACTTCCTGGGAAACTGATGCCCTTGACTGCTCTCGCTGGAGGATACTGTGCTCTAGTGGCATAAAGACGTTTGAAAACAAGAGAACATTGGCCATTAACTCTTTCATCCCTGCAGCACGGTTTTCCGGTTTAAAGGATTTTTACCCTTCATTCCTGGAGGCCGGAAAACCGTGCATCAGAGAATTCCCCCTTTCCTTCCTGCAGCCCGGAAAATCGGTTCTCGCTGTAAGCGCTTTGAACTTCCCGTGAGTCGCGTCATCAGTGCGCGTCATCTATCCTTGACCGGGTCACTAGCAGGGTAGTGTTTATGAGTGGAATGGATGCCAGACACCCCCTTCCCCCTTCCTAGGCCGTGGGAAAGTGGGCGCCGCTACATTCTTGCTGATGTGCTGTGTAGACACACGGACACAGAAAAACGGAATGTGTAGAAAGTTCGGACTGTGACCAGTTTTCTGATGATGAGTTTTGCAACGCTCTAACAGATAATGATTTCGATCTGTTTCAAATGAATGACAAGGAGAGAGTGCAATTAGCTGTTGCTACAGAAGCGCAGATAGCGGGTGATGAAAAGTAAAAAAAAAAAGTAAGAAGTGTGAAAATTGTGGTGTACACTTGTGCAGTAACTGGCATGACTGCTTCAAGGCATATCACACACGTGTCACCTTTGTGTGGCATATTACGTAATGATTGTGACATAGACGTGCGTATTTAGAGACAGTATCGTTTCTGAATAGTTTTTGTTCAATAATTGTGTAGATAATGATCTGATTCTGGCTCAGTGACTGCTAGTGTAGTAAAAGGCATATATTCTCTTTGAGACAAAGTTCAAATCATTCATGTGATAAGGACAATAGTAGTGACAATTGTGACAGTTTTTCATGGATATGACTAGCAGTGTGGCACTGAGATACATATGAGGCACTACTTGGTGAGTACCTGCATGATGTGCATACTCTTTAAGCAAAACACTGTCCTGCATGTGGTACGTACTTGTATGCATTGTGTTTGACCCCAAAGTCACCTGTTTTACACCTGAGTGTCACCAGAGATGTCACCCTAGTGTCAACAGGGTCTCAGACAACTTCTCACATCAATTCTGAACACAACAGTATATGACAATCTTAGTGTACTGTAATGAGCCGCGTTACCGTAAGCCTCCAAAATAAGTACCCTGCTTCATACTTTCTTTCTGTTCTCTAAATCCAGGAATGAAGGGAATATGCGAATGGTAGGGATCTCGGAACAAGGGGAAGTAATGGTTCATAGAAAAATAGGAACGAAAGAGTTAAGGAGAAGCATTAGCAAAGGAAGCAGGGCTCAATTTCTGGAGACGTTTTCCCTTACAACACCTGTGGGAGGTGCAGCGCATCCAGAATCGGCCTCGTCTCCCATATGAGGATACACACCGACAGATAAGCCTACCTGCCTACTCATCTGCCAGATGTCCAGCTGTTTTTATTAATTGAACAAATAAATCTCTGCCAAGCACTTTATATGCTAGGGTTTGAACATGATTTATTTACTATGTGTGTGAAGGTTTATGTGTGTGCATTATTAGTTTTTGTTTTATTGATAAAGATATGTGGCATTCCTTCTTAGTATGTGTGACTAATTATACAAAAAATTACTTTGTTGGTATTTGTATTTATTTACAAGTCTTTATGTCTTGAACGTTGATCATTTGCTTCAGAAATACTAATAGTGCTTTGGATTTTTCTTTCCTTTTCAGTAAAGAAGTGTTCTGTTTGGTTGGTTTTTTGACTCACTTGTGTAAACAAAGTGAGTCTATGTTTTATCCCGGTGTTCGGTTGTCTGTGTGTGTGTGTGTGTCCGTGGTAAACTTTAACATTGACATTTTCTCTGCAAATACTTTGTCAGTTGACACCAAATTAGGCATAAAAATATTAAAAATTCAGTTCTTTCCTGTCATCTTGTTTAAAACAATATTGCACCTCTGGGATGGGCACAAAAAAATAATAAATGAAGCCTAATCATATGCAAACTGCATTTACAGTTATATTTATATTTTTTGTATTCTCTAAACTTGGCACTTTGATCTGATATTCTGACCCAACAACAAGAGCAGTCATTATTATCATTTTTTGTTCAAACAGGAACTTCTTTTGCAAAGCATGGAAGTTTATTTATTTTGCAAATGTTTTGGTGCAGATAGTAAAGAAGGGAGATTACTCTGTAATTAATGCTAGGGGAATTAATTTACTTTAAACTGATCTTTCTCATCTTAAACATTACATTTCGAAATTATACTCAGTAGATAAAAAGCTTGGATTTTTTTTAAAGTGTATCACAAGTGAGTCTTGAAGGCCTTGCCTCTCTTGTTTTTTATTTGATTGACTCACTTGTGTAAACAAAGTGAGTCTATGTTTTAACCCGGTGTTCGGTTGTCTGTGTGTGTGTGTCCGTGGTAAACTTAAACATTGACATTTTCTCTGCAAATACTGTCAGTTGACACCAAATTAGGCATAAAAATAGGAAAAATTCAGTTCTTTCCAGTCATCTTGTTTAAAACAATATTGCACCTCAGGGATGGGCACAAAAAAATTAAAAAAGAAGCCTAATTATATGCAAACTGCATTTACTGTTATATTTATATTTTTTGTATTCTCTAAACTTGGCACTTTGATCTGATATTCTGACCCAACAACAAGAGCAGTCATTATTATCATTTTTTGTTCAAACAGGAACTTCTTTTGCAAAGCATGGAAGTTTTATTTATTTTGCAAACATTTTGGTGCAGACAGTAAAAAAGGGAAATTAATCTGTAATTAATGCCAGGGGACTTAATTTGCTTCAAACTGATCTTTCTCATCTTAAACATTACATTTTGAAATTATACTCAATATATAAAAAGCTTGTGTTTTACTCTCAGTATACAGGGCTTTCACTGTGTTCATTCGCCCAAGTGGTCTTTTTCGGAAAATACTAAAATCAATACGACGAGTGGACTTTATAGATCTATTGGCGGAGCCCTGAAGGTCATGGGCAAAAATCAGTTGCGTACACATATTTATACACAATCAAAGCGCATGCTTATATTCTTCGTGAACGCGAACAACACCATTTTGTTTCAAGTCGTTGACCTGCCCGTTCAATCCTATATTCAATGGACAATACACGATAACATGTAATGGTAAGTTGGAGAAGGAGACTGTTAAATATTTATTCAGAGAAAGATTTGTGAACGTCTCATTAGTTACTGGATTATGCCCCAAACTGCCATAAAAATATCCACAGAATCCGTCGGAATTCACAGTTAAAAATTGTAAACCATGCGAGTTAATACCCTTGAATTGATGAAACGAAAAAATTTCCAGTCTTGACTTTTCTCAAAATGAAGTCCTTTTCACTTCATACGACGTTTAGAAGTACTTGGCTCTACATGTTATTAGTTTAACAAAATACTCAATTTTCATATCAACTTTAAAACTATAAAACTAGAATGAACATAAAATAGAAATTGAATCGACTGTGTCGTACTACATTCCCGGCGGGTGTAACTAAACTTGTACATCTATCTAGATTTAGAGAAAACAGCTAAATGTTGCAGTGTGATTGCAGCGATAGCCACGTCTCCTTTACCGCAGACTTGAAAAGAATTTTTTATTGCCCTTAAAGATTTTTTGAATGCCCAAGATACACCAGAATAATATGATTTAAACAGCCTTCTCACTGCGAATACCGCAATTGATTTATTGCCCTTTAAAAAAGTATGTTAAAATATTAAATTTTAGAACGTCAGCTAAGGAGCTATGATAGTGTAATGGGTAAGACAGTAGGGTAAGACCGTTTCTTCTCACCCAAACACGCGGGGTTCGAATCTGGTTAGGGCTTCTTTTTTTTTCTTTTTTTTTTTTTATTTACCCGAAGCTTTATAATAACAAATACAGAACACATTTTAACGATTACATTTTTTTAATTTTTTTAAGTGTATCACAAGTGAGTCTTGAAGGCCTTGCCTCTCTTGTTTATTTGTGAAGTGTCCTGTTTGGTTGGTTTTTTTATTTGAGAAGTACTCTGTTTAGCTGCAGGTTCACTTCGCAGAAAGACTGACCATTGAAAATGAAAGCATACAAATAGAATTATATAGAATACCAGTCTGGAGTCAGTTCCCTGATCAGAAATGGAAATTGTATGTGGGGAACAGGAAAAATCTCCAGCAGTCAAATAGAATGGAAAAAAAAAATGTGGGGGTGGGGTGTGGGGGGGGGGGTGGGGAGCCAATGTCAGAGGTCAAAGAATTGAAAAAGGGTTTCAAATGCAACTGTCAGGTTTTTTCAAAATTGATAAATTGGATGGTTATGTCTAGAGCATTGAGCCTGTTAAAAGTTAAGATCAGATTGCAAAGGTCATAATGTCACAATGAAAATGTCCCATTGTGATGGTATGTTTTGCTTTATTGGGTTCCCCAGTTCGCTCCCTTACCATCTCGCCTCCCCTACCCACACTTCCTTTAGGGTTGCGTTTTTCATTTCTTATTACTGAATTTATTAGATATGTGAACTGTGCTTGACTATGTGTGTATACATATGTATGTGTACATAGCTACATGCCTGTATATGAATGTGTATTTGTGTGTGTGTGTGTGTCTGTATGTGTTTACCTATGTGTGCGTATGTGTTGAGGGTAGCTGTTAGGTACACATGTATGTTAAAATGTATGTATGCAGTGTGTGTGTGTGTGTGCGTGTGTGTGTGTATGTGTGTGTGTGTGTGTGCGTGTGTGTGTGTATGTGTGTGTGTGTGTGTGTGTGTGTTTAGTCACTTTTTGGTGTGTGAATGTAACATTGATGTAATGTGTTATGTAAATAAATGTGTTTTTGTAAAGCACTTGGAGCTGATTTCTGGATATTATTATTATTATTATATTATTATTCATGAGACTTGGAGGTGGAGATTGACATGTGTATGTGGATGTGAAATAGGTTTCTGGCCCCTCCTGATGGCCTGGAAATGGAGTCCATCACATTGAAGGCCTGCATTGACCTCAGTGCCCGGTACATCGTACTGTCCGACAAAGCCAACATGGTGAGTGGCTGTCCATTGTTGATTAAGGTGTGAACATAGCTGTTAGCCAGTGTCTACAACACGAGTTTTCACTTGTCATTTTCGCTTGCCCAAAACATCTCTGTCTTACCGTGTTAGTCACAGTGGCAGAAGATAATTTTTTTTTACTTACTTGTGTGAACAATGTGAGTCTGTGTAATAACCTGGTGTTTGTGTGTATGTGTCTGTGGTAAACTTGTATGGGTGTGTGTGTGTGTGTATGTCTGTGGTAAACTTTAACATTGTCATTTTCTCTGGAAATACTTTGCCTGTCAGTTTCAATACCAAATTTGGATTGAAAATAGTTGGGCGGGAAATTCTTCACAGTCTTACCTTTTATAGGTTGTAAGTCTTCCAGGTTAAACTGTATCTCGCAGGGCTTGACATTGACTTCTTTTTTTTTTACCATTTTCCCAGTCGGGCAAGTCACTGGAAAATTCACTTGCCCTGACAGAATTTGCACTTGCCCAACTTTCAGAAACTTACATGCATCACCAAATGCTCACATGTGCGTGTGTGCGAGCGCGTGCGTACACACACACACACACACAGAAGTAGTTAAACCCTCTTCTTTAACTGATGTTTGTTTTGTTGGGTTTCACCAAAGATAACTGTTGTTTTGAACAGCCAAGACAAGTTTTATCTCAGTCTCACTTGACAAAAACTGCCTTTGGCATGTTTTTTCAGTTGACTGTCAGCCACAGAAATTATTTCTTTTTTTAACCTCCACTGCAAACAGCAACATGCAGAGTTAAAAAGAAAAACCAGCATTTGCACTGTGAGACAGTGTCAGGATTTACAGATCCAAGTACAATTCTGTTGGTTTTCCTTTGGCCCCCGGCATTTCTGTCTGTCTACTATGGCCACGGCGTCAACAGTCAACCCGGTCTTTTTAAGACAAAAAGACATCCCAGATGTTGACAACAATCGGCCGACAGTGCTAGAAATGGGTCTGTCTTGTGTGTGTGTGTGTACGTAATTGCTTAGGTTCACTGTATCCTTTTTGTTGCTGTTATTTTGTTCCTTTTTTTTTTTTTTAAATATTTATAAATAAAACAATGGTCAACCCAAGAAAGTCCGGGTAAAAAAAAAAAAATTAAAAAAAAAAAAAAGTACAATTCTGTTAGATGGGGTCAACGGTTACTGTTTCTCACTTGCCTGGTCGGGCAACTCTGTTGAAAATTCACGGAGTCACAGTTCCAGAGAGGGAAGGTGGTACAGCTATCGACATGGAGGTTGCTTAGCAACAGAGCTTTCCACAGTGTCCTTTGATATGTGTCCATCCCCTCAGCGAAACAGGACTTTGACCCCCTACCCTGCCTCCATCCTTTCTGCTGTTCCCAGTCTGACCATGTAAAAGAGGGGGTTGGGGGGGTAAGGATAAGTGATATGGGAGGTGGTGTCTGGAGGTGGGGACAAAGAGAAAGTCAGGGGGAAGGGGGGGGGTGAAAGAATGAGAAGGGGGAAGGATTATGGAAGTCATGTCCGTGTTGACTTGGTTTAAGTTATGATTCCACAGAATGGCTGTTTCCTTTTTGATAAACCAACTGGACCTTAACATTGAGATGCAAGGGAGAGAGAGATGAGAGAAAGAGATACTGAATGAGGCAGAAACTGAGAAGGCAGACAGATCACGGTCAAAGAAATGGAGGGGAGGGTGGTGAAGGGATAGCGCAGCAGTGATTTTGACAACCTTGCCAGTGGAGGGGTGAGGTATAGGTGGAGGAAAAGTGGGGGTAGGTGGAGGAAGAGTGGGGGTGGGTGGGGGGGAGGAAGATGGATACAGCCATCCATGTAGGTTGCCCTCTTGGACTTCTACTGTTGTTATTTTGTTTGGCAAGATTAGTTTGATTACTTTGTTTCTTTTCTTGTCTTTGACACCCTTTAGAAACATATTCATCACATTTTCTTCAGAAACCAGACTGATGTCCTGTTTCATAGAATGACTTATATTTTTTGTGTTTTAGCTCATTGGTAAAAGAACAGATTAAAGGTATTTTGAAGCTTATATAATTTAGTAATGACAATGTATTCTTATAAGCTATAATACAACCAGAAGCAAGCTCTAAGCGCTTTAAAAATCAATGGATAATTGAATAAGTACTATACAGTAAAATAGAAATTGAAAAAAATTGTAAAAGCAATAGAAACACATTCACTGGTTCTATAAACGTACAGTTGACAAGACCGACTAGTACTTCCTAATTGCAGCAACTCTTACACTCCATCACACGAACACAAAAACCTAAGTAAACAACTGATATAAAATCAATCATAGTGAAAATGTCTATACATATATTAAAGAATGGTTATATCTTCTCTTTTTTTTATAATTTAAAAATCATCTGTCATTAACCATTCAGATCACACCACAACCCCTTTCCCAGACCCTCTCCCCTCCCCTTTCATGCCCATTCTCTTGAATCCATCATCTTTCACACTCATATTGCCATGAACTAAGACAGTGATACAGGTAAGTTATGGCAGATATTTTTTGAAGAGATAAGTTTTCAGATTTGCTTTGAAGGTGGAAAGATTAGATGTTTGTCTGAAAGCAGTGGGCGGAGGGTTCCAGGTTGTTGGACTGAAGACAGAATGACCTCTTTCTACTGGGGTTTAGGAAGTATCGGGGGGAACAGTTAGCTGGAAGGAGTCAAGTTTAAGTGTGATACCCTGTAATAAATGTTCTGATGTGTTGAACAGGTGATGTACGTGCTCCAAGTGTACCAGGATGCGATGACATGCCGGGCACACATCAGCTCTGTGGCCTATTTCCCTCTCACCCAGTCCTGTCTCAGTTTCGCCATCATTGACGCCTCAACCAAGAAGTTCAAAACTTCTCTCAATGACTCTCACCTGGATGACATAACAACAGGTAACTTAGATTGTTTACCCTTAAGTGGTCCCGTTAAAGGAGGTGTGGGGGTGTGCGTATGTTTAGTCTTTTTATTTTGATTGAGCATTGCATTGGTGTAATGCATACAACTAGGGCAAGTCTATTTTTTCTTCTGTAATCTGTTTTTTTCTTCTTCAGACTAAGATATTGAGGCAAAAGAAAAATTGTGTTGTCTGCATTTATAATTAACATATATTAGTGATTTTGAAAAGATATAAGGAAATGGATGAAATGCACGAGGCATTTGTCAGTTACACACATGCATGCACACACAGTGTACACACAGTACATACCCATGCTTTCAAAGATGCACACATAAACATACTCATGCAAATGCATTTTTTTAATTGAGTGATATGTTCTGACTGCAGGTGAGCTGGACCAAGAAGAAGGTGACCAGTCTCAGAACAACACTGAGGACGATGCAAGGGAGACAATGATTGGAGTACAGATCCGCCTGTATGCTATCCACCCAAGGTCAGCCGTGAGAAATGGAAGAAATGACATTTCTCTTTTTTAACAAAGTGGTATTTTAACTTCTTGTTTTTTAACCAGTTTTCAGATGTAACTCTCGATAGTTTGTTTAAAATCATGCTAGATGGCAGTATAAATTAGCAATTTTTCATGCATGTTACAAACCTGCACATATGTAGATGTTCACATGACTTCAACAGACAGATGCAGGTGTATGCAGGTATATTAGTCACTCTTTTGGCTGAATGACAGAGAGGAAAACCTGGTCTTAGTTTGCTTTCTTTGACTCGCCAATGTAGGAGCTTGCACCAGTGGGATTACTGTCTCATATGAAATATTACTTCTGTTGTTATAGTGTCAGGTTATGGTTTACCACCTCCCCCTACACGGCTGCTCAGCCGAGCACAAAATCCGGCTCTTTAGTTGGCCGAGCAGCGTCTAGCGTCTTGGGTCAAACATTTTTTAATGCCAGACTTTCCCACCGCACTCTGCACTGACCGGCACATTCGCCGCGGTATTTCTGGCCCCGCGCGCCAAACTGGGACACTGCCTTCTTTGTTTCACTCAGCCCCGCAGCCCCGCCCCACTTTTCCCACCTTTTCACAGCATCCACACATTTCCTGCAGCGATTACAGAAAGTTGAATTATTGCTATTCCTGGTTGTATTATTGGAGTGCAGTTTGATTTGATTTACACAATTTCATTATTTTATCAACATCATCGTTTCATTTTTTTTTTTACCTTAAAAATCTTCGTCTTTCTCGTGGAATGAAGGGCACGGCAGTGCCATAAGCCGACAGACACTCACCCCGCTCTTCATCCCCCTGCTGCTCACTCTCACCATGCTACAGTGTGTTCATTTAAACATTTGTTGTGCTGCCAAGAAAAATCACACAACTCAAAAGGTAAGCTGATCTGCATGCAGGCATGCTATATGTTCTGTGTGTATTTACGATGTTATTGTGATAAACGCCTGTTTGGTGTCATATACTGTACCATGTCAAACTGATGCAAACTAGGCCTATTGGTTTGCTCTGCTTGGCCAAATTTCGCGCGGCTAACAGTGAAAAGATGGGCCCACCCGCTCTCAGCCAATCAAACGCCTCTAAAAACTATAAGCGCTTAATCATTCCTTTGGCCAAGGCTCTCCACGCCATCTTGTCAGGTTTACGCTCTGTCTCGTCTTACGCTTTTTTCGGCTATTCAGCGTATCCTTTTGGCCTTATTTTGTTGCATGCGGCCCCTCCTTTTTCTTAGAGAGGGATTTAAACTTAACGATTTTTGCGATCATGTTTCTGCTTATCCTTCTCTTCTCTTTTTTCATTTATGTTTCAGCCGTTGCCGCAACAACCGCTATGTAAGAAAACATATTGTGTTTGGAGTCAATGGAAAGCTTATTTTGTGTTCTTTTTAGAAAACCATTTCTTTAGTCGTTATTTCTGATCCATCCGAGGAGATGATGCGCAAAAGAAACAAAGCAGATTTACCGCCGAACAAGCGTACAGCGAGTGCCGCTGGTGCGGCCTGTTTGTCAGCCGCGTTTATTTATATCCATGCCCTACTTCCTGGGTTCATGAACTTTCACAGGGCCAACTAAAGTGCCAGCACTGAACACCCGTGCCTACTCACACCCTCTTCCCCACCTCCTCCCCCACTTGAGACTGTTGGTCACAGGAAGTCCTTTCCCTCTCCACCACCCCACCCCCCCTCCACCCCTCTCTCCCAGCCCTGTTCTCCCTTGCTAAGCCCACCTGCCTGCTCTGTTGTTAAGCCAATTGCAGGCACCTCACAGTCTAACATAGCCAGAACAATTAGCCTCGCAGACACCATTTCAACTCCCTCCTCCCCCACTCTCCTCATTTCTCTCCCCACCCTTTCCCAGCTGAAGTGGTTGTCGGGATTAGGACAGTGTGTGTGTGTGTGTGTAATGCATCCCTGCCATCAGTCATCTTCTTGTGACCAACCAGAGGTGTCCGTTTGCAACATTTTATACACATGGCGTGTTTACAATCAATCAGGTGATGTTGTGCCTCTAAATCCTAGACACAGACTAGAGTGTGTTGGGACCATTGTTACGTTGGTTTGTACCAGTTGGGAAAGCATGAATATAAACAGCAAGCTCACATGGCTACAGCCTTTTCCCTGCCGTTAGCAAACTAGGGAGCCAGAGTGAAAGACTGAGGCTCCACTGAAAAAGACACCTGTTGACCAGGATGGCTGTGTGCTGCTAACTGCTAAGTTAGGATGTGTTGCTAAGTGCTGTTTTAGTTAGAGAAAATAAAACACATCAAATCATCTTACTAAAAGACCCTGCTTGTGGTATGAGGAGAGAGTAGAGTGTGCACCTGTCCTCTACCTGCAATCCTACCATTGTGATACCGTACTTCCTTCTACAGTTACTCCACACTCCTTTTACACTGTAAAGGAAACAAAACCTACAATTTGAAAACATACAAGTGAATCTGGTTTACTCTAACAAAAAATGTTTTGAATGATAAGCCTGCCAGTGCACATAATCAGTGTCTTTGGTATTGATTGGCAAGTGGGAAACTTTGTACAAAACATTCACACAATACAGCAATGTTTTGGTCTGTCAATCACACTTCAGGCAGTTAGGTTTACCGGTGCACTGAGTGTTTGTCCTTACATTCATGTTGTGTGTATGACTGCAGAGTGTTACAGAAGCTGGTGATCCACTATCGACCTGAGTCCACTGTTTCCATCCAGGGGTCAGCTGCATCCTTGTCTCATGATGCCTTGAGTGAGCTTTTTGATAATGTATTTCTGTATACAAGTTTGAATGAAATAGTTATACAAGTTTGTGAGGCAATCTTAAACATTAATAAACATTAATATTCTACAACAAAACCTGACTGAAGACAGATGGAAGTGCTCAAGACTGAGAGAGCACTGACTGGCTAAGGTGATGCTTTGCCTTGGGTGTCTTAGTACTGCATCAGCCAAAAAAAAAAAGTGCCTGGGAAGGGCTAACTTACTGGCCCTTACTTGCAGTATGAATATGTCAGATTTGTATAAGGTTATATTTTAACATTTTTCCTTGTCACAATGATCAATGTCAGACTTACTGTGTTTTACAAACTGTCAAACTCTGCAAGCAACAAATAGTTATTTGACTCAATGAGCAAATGAAAATTGATTTCATGTTGCTTATTAACCTGTCGAGTGCCAGAGAATTTTGTTTAAAAGAATAGTGCTTTCCCCTTGCCATGGAATTTTTAGGATTCAGGGGAAATAAGTTATTTTAAAAAATCCATTACAAAAACTATAGGAGACACAGAAAAAGGTAAATGTTTTTGTGAAGGAAAATGAATGTAGATTCTGCATCTGGGCTTTGTTCCCAATTAGGTTGACTGTAGATAACTGTTCAGGCATTAAAAGTCATGATAATAGTTTTTTTGCAGCAAAAAACTCTTATTTCAACCTCTACGTAATGACATCCATGAAGAAAAGAAACAAAATACATCTAGAAATAGCATGCCCATTGTCAGATTATACCTGTAGAAGAAATTAAAAAACAGGATAAATTTTCACATTCATAGCGGAAGCCTCATATTTGCAAATATTTGAAAGAGTGCAATAAAGGAAGAAGCCACACCAAATTTCAAAGCAATATCTCAAATAGTTTTTGAGATATAGAGTTTTAAATTTTCAAAAAATTCCACAATTTTAGCCAATCTCACTAAATGGCATTTTAGAACCCATGTAGAATTGCCACTAATACATTCTCATAGTCGAAACTCTTCATATATGATCTGCATAGTATACAGAAGACCTCAGGGTTTTTTTGTTGGTTTTTTTTAGTTGGCTGTTAATGTTATTGGCTGAATGCCAGTGTCATACATTCTGAGGAAAATGCTTATTTTCTGCATGTCCGATCCTGCAGTTTTGATGGTAGCATTACTAAAATGACTGAAACTAAAAAACTGTTGCAGCTACTTAAACATTTAAGATTTTTTCAGGTTCAAGAAAGACTAGACTTATAAGACAGCAAATGTTAATAATAAATCTTGATAAATGACAGCTTTTGATCAGATTATATGAAAAAAACAAGCTTTATTCAAGATGATCGGGGATAATGTGCTCCATTAATGCTAAAAATGATTCTCCTTTTAGATATTTTTCAGGATTTGTGTGTATGTGTGTGTGTGTGTGTGGTTTTCAAAATCAATATGTATGCATCACTTTATGAACTGTTTTCTTGTTTATACATCATTATTATTAACTATTTATCAGCACAGCTGATTGTACTAATTCTAAAGTACAGACATCCAGCTGAACTAATACATGCTCCGTATCAGTGCTGAAGTATAAAAAGGTTGAAAGGAAAAAAAGTCTTACAATACAGCATCAAAGGTACCCCTGGTAGTGTTATTTTGATTAGGTTTTCTTCTCTCTCACTCTTTCTGTCTCTCTGTCTGTCTCTCTCCCTCTCTCTCTCTCTCTCTCTCTCTCTCTCTCTCTCTCTGTGTGTGTGTGTGTGTGTGTGTGTGTGTGTGTGTGTGTGTGTGAGTGATGTATACTCTCTGTGTTATATATATATATATATATATATATATATATATATATATATACATACAGAGAGGGAGATCTCTCTCTCTCTCTCTCTCTCTCTCTCTCTCTCTCTCTATATATATATATATACACACACATACATATATATGTGTGTGTATATATGTATATAGACATATATATGTGTGTGTGTAAAATAAAACAGAAGTAAGAAAATAGAGTAAGTATATTGTGTGATCACAAAGTTGAACAAGACCAATTGAACTTCTCACTGAAAAATTTGTTTGCTATTTTGACAGTGTTCTTGGCTGTCTTTCATTGTCAGAGAGAAAATTGTTTCACAACAGAAAACCATGATTTTAACTAAAATATGAAACCTATCATTCAAATACTTAATAAAATAAGTAATGTAAAGTTGGTTTCCTCTTCTTTTTTTTTCTTTTTTTTTTTAAATTTCCCCCCATATTTGAATCAAAACCTCAACTACATTGAGCTATGCGACAAGACTTCCACTAAGCCGGGCATTAAAACCTCAGATCTAAAAATAGATCTAGTCGATCAGTGGTATAAAAAATACGAGGTCTCCACTTTTTGGTTAAACGGACGCTGCTCCTTAAAAGTTTTCCGGTCATTTTACAAAGCATTTAAAGGTGAAAGAATGAATTTTTCAGTGGTGTGTTTGACTAGAAGATTTATTTTGTCTGGAAGCGCAGTAGAGCATCAAGAAAAATAGGTAAATTTTGAGCCACGTTTTTTGTAAATCGAGTAAAATAGATCAACTGGAAACTTAGCCCACGTAAAGTAGAGAACGTGATCTTTTGTTTGATAGGTCTCCTAAGTCAATTGGTTGTAAGAGCAATGTCCGTAACCTATTTTTGTCATCAACCCTCTCAGATCAGAAGCAGACGTCGACAAACTTGTTTACTGCGTTGCATTTTGAAGAGCAAAGGATAATCCACTTCGGGCGATCAGTTTCACTCACACTTGTCTTGCACACACAAAAAAAGAAACACTAACAGGAAAGAACAAAGACTGTTTTATTTTCTGATATATCTTTCAGCTCCATGTATGCAGAATTGTGCTTGCTAGGGCAAAGTGAAAGATTATAAAAATATGATCTGTCAGCCATAGTTACACAGCATTACATAAGATAAGGGCCGGACCTACCTGCTGTCGTGTGGACATGTAAGTGAATCACTGTCCCAACAATGACAAATGTGGTTACAGTCAATGTAGAATGTCAGTCACAGTCTCACAAACTGAGCTGGCAAGCTTTTTGACAGCTAAGAGCTTTCGCAAGTGAGAGGGTGAAGTTCTTTGTTGACATTCACTCCCTTCCAGTTGCATGTGGGCTGATTAAAGTGTCTTTTGTGCATCCGGTTTGCCACCTCTTCAAACAAGTCAACCATCTGATTCAGTGAAAAAAAGCGTTAAAAACAAAAAGCATGTGTTTAGCATCCAGTTCAGGTTCAGCCTTGCGTTTTGTGAAAATTGTTGAGCATTGTTGTCAATTTCACCTTCGTGTTCAAACCAATCATCAGACAAGAGACATCCTTCTTCATCGTTATAGCTGTCCATAATCACAAGCACAACTTTCAGAATTGTGTAAATCCACTGACTGTGACCACCTCCTTTACTGGACAGTTTTGATGCCTTTTTTTGTATATGATGCAACTCCCTTTTACACGCACGTATCACGTGGCCAGTTAGCAAATCATTATCGACTAGAAAGGGGTCTTCTACCTGATTTATGTTCATTTAAATAGTATTTTTATAATCCAGACACATCAAACTAACCGTTCAGAGTCTGTTTATGTGAATTGAACCAAACTCCAATGAAGGAGAAGTCGGAACATACGCAGGACGTCAGTGGATGTCTTATAGGCACTATGGCAACACTTTTTTTGTAGGACGTCAGCTGACGTCTTATAGGCACTCAAGTAGTTAAGTAAACAACAAAATAATCCTTTCTTATAATGTATATAGATTTTTATTGTTTTCAAATGTTCACATAGCAACACATAGCCAATGCCACAACTATGCATATCAATGGTATTTAAAGTGAATTTTGTGAAGACGGTGGAAGTTTTACAAACATTTTATCACTTCTGCAGTGGCCATATAACTTTTTGTTTGTATAAATAGCGTGATTGTTGTTTTTCTAAAAGTAATCCCAGGTAAATTGCAGAAGTCATAGCCTCTTGTTTCAGGTTTGCGAGATGGCTTGTCAGATGTGAGTGTTGGTGGGGAAGCAAGTTTTATGGAGAGTGAAGAAACTCTTGTGGAAGATGAGGTGGCAAAGCCGTTGGTCTCTCCCCAGCCCAAACTGATATCACCTGATGCCTTCACTGTGTCCTCATCAAGGTGTGACATTTTCTTATGACATTACCACAGTCATATGTTATGGGTCCACTATTAGTATAGAGTACACACAGAAAAAATGAAACAAACAAAAAAAAACCTTTCAAAAAGTATTCTGTCCTTTGAATATTCTTGGCATGTCTGTGAACTCGAAATCAATGCTGTTGTAAGAAAAATGCAGTAAGATACAGTGCAGCATTAATTACACACAACACTTCTGTTCTGATTGCAGCCTATATTGATAGTGGAGAAGAGAACTCTGGATTGAAAAGAGAAATTGCCATACTGTGCAAGTCCAGCAGTCTTGTGTGGAGTGTTGAAAGGCATAAAGGAAACTGGCAGCAAGGGTTTCCAGTGAAATGTGTGTGAGAATTGATGACAGGGAGCAAGATAGCGGTAGTGAGTGTCCACCGGAGATTATAGAACTTCAAGCCAGTTCTTGTGCTGTCTGGTGATTCTTCAAGCACATGTTGCATCAACTTATACTTGGATCATGATTTTTGCCACCCCAAAGCCATCCCATAAGAAGTATTTAAGCAGTTGCACTCCTGTTTCTATGCTGGTTGGGTGGACGTTTCCTCTATATATTTCACTCACATCAGTAAATTGTTCTCTCTCTCTCTCTCTCTCTCTCTCTCTCTCTCTCTCTCTTCTTGGTGTCTCTCCCTGCACTCACTTTTATCAGTATTGATATTTTATGTTTCAAGCACAGAGAATTGAGAGATAGTGAAACAACAGTGCCAGCCTCAAGGGTTATGCTCATTGCTGATTTAAACATTTGTGTACTGTAAACATTGCATTGTTCCTTTGGCTTGTTGGTGACCATTGACTTGTCGCTGGGTCCCTGCAGCAAACTGGTGTCCCCGTCAACAGCAGCCAGAGCTAACACAACCACAGACGAGGTGTTGTCCAGCACCAGCAGTTTCACCCACGTCACTGGCCTGACCGGTCAGAACGCTGAGGATCTCCTCCTGTCCCCAGCCAGCTCTGCTGACCAGTCCACCTCTGTTGCTGCTGTGCTCAGCCCCAAGTCCGCTCCTGCCATGTCTCCCAAGTCTGTGTTGTCACCCAAGTCACCAGGTTCAGTATTGACCCCTACATCCACCTTGTCCCCAAAGTCCATGTTCTCCACTCCACAGGCTGACCAGAAGGACATTGACCAGGAACTTACCCCTTCCAACATCCCTCTGCCGCCTGAAGAAGAGGGAGAGCTGGCCACACCAAAGGGTTCTCACCACAGTGATGAGTCTTTACAGGTGGGTGTGTTTGGGAATGTGGTGTCATGTTATAGAGTATGCAGGATGGTCCTTTTTTTTCTCTTCCCTGAAGGATTGTATGAAAGATAAGATAAGAAAAACTTTATTATCTCCAACTGGAGAAATTTGGTCAGGTGCATTATCACAACATAGACAAGTAAACAACATGGGGACTGTAACTGTAAAAGTCAACAACAGCTTTTACGAATATTACGAAGATACAAATGTAACAAAAATATCACATACACCGTTTCATACATACATCCACACACTGCAAGTAGTAACTAGTATTCTCAATGTAAAAACAGAAAGAATTAAGAAACATTATTTGAATATAATTATAAACATAGCCTACTATACTGCACATTGATTATAATAGACAGATAAGATAAGAATAAAGATAAATTGCGGAAAACCGCAACCAGATAATCAGCACCCCCCCCCCCCCACACACACACACACACACACCCACCCACCCCACACACGCGGATTACTTGATTAAACAAGAGTAATAAACATATGTTCTCAAATAAAAGCATTTCACATATTCGCTTTTAAAAACATTGCAATTAATTATTACATCGTAATTATTAAACAGAAATATATTTAGAATATGGACATTAGCATTAGACATATTCCATTGTACATTCCTCCTGCATATTGCACATTATTCCTCCTACATATTGCACATTCATTATAACCAATTGTCACGTTTTTAAGCTCAGTAAACACACACACACACACACACACACACACACACACACAGTTCTCAAGAATTTAAAAGGTGGATTGAACGTGGAATAAAAGTCTTCAGAGCTCTGGATTTCAACTTAAAAGTTCTGTAGCGTCGTCCTGATGGCAATAGCTCATAATACTTTGCTAAAATATGGGTGTCGTCAGTTGCTATCTGCCTGCTTTTTTTAACCACTCGACTTTCATACAGCTCTTGCATACTAGCTTGTTTCACTCCCACAATTTTACTGCATACACTCATGACATCATTCAAAACACGCTTACTCCTCACTCCCAAACTTCCATACCAGCACATAAATGAAACTGTGAGCACAGACTCGATACAACATCGATAATAACTTTGAAGAATATTTGAATTTATACCAACATTTCTAAGCTTCTGTAAACAAAAAATTCTAGATTGACATTTCTTATGAATGGAATCAACATTTCTGTCAAAAGTCAGCTTATTGTCTAAGATGGTCCTTAAATATCTATATTCATTGACCCTCTCCACTGTTTGACCATCAATAACAAGGTTAGCTACAGGCAAGGGGTCTTTCCGAAAATCTATTAACATTTCTTTTGTTTTCAATACGTTGAGATCCAGATAGTTTTTCTCACACCAGGAACAGAACTTTTTAATTTCACTGAAACAAATAGCATCAGAGTTGGACAGATCTTCAGTTGCTGAATCATCAGAATATTTTATGACAGGAGTTTCCTCCGTGCCTCTGCAGTCATTTGTGTACAGTGTAAAAAGAACAGGGGACAGCACTGTACCTTGGGGTGCACCAGTAGAAGTAGATTTTAGAGAAGAGTGGGCAGAATGAAAGCAGACGGACTGAGTTCTGTCGAGAAGAAAACTTACTATCCAAAGAGTAAGCTTCGGATCAACATCCATGCCTAGCAGTTTGAGGGCAAGGAGATGAGGTTGTATTGTGTTAAAAGCAGAAGAGAAGTCAACAAAAAGGATACGAACAAAAGATCCCGTGTTATTCAAATGAAGGAAAGCATTATGAAGGAGAGTTAGGATAGCATCGTCAGTACTTCTGTGTGCTTTATAAGCAAACTGAAGAGAGTCAAGCTGCTGTTCAGTGAAAGAAAGAAGATGTCGGAGAATAATTTTTTCAAAGCATTTCATCACTACTGAAGTCAGGGCAACAGGACGGTAATCATTTAGTGCGGCTGGGTTCTTTTTCTTGGGGATAGGACAGATAGTAGATTTTTTCGAGATGCTGGGGACAGAGCAGTCCTTCAGAGACCAGTTGAAAATTTTACAGAACAAATATGAAATTATGCAGTAGCATGAAAAAACATCTTTGGGAATGGGTGATACACTACTAGAATATGTATGGGACATACATTGTGAAAGTGTTGGCTGACAGTTCATTTACTTTAGCGTCTTTTCACTATCAGTGATATGAGTAGTTCAGTTACTTCTGAAGTCTGGTGTCTCAAGTGTTGGAGCAGGACATGGTCATTAGTAAAGGGTTTTTAATTACATATTCTTGACAGTGATATAGCTTGACTTTCCTTTTTCCTCCGAAGTAAATTGTGTGTGTGTGTCTGGCATGGAGACAGAGAGAGTACAACACCAAAGAAGATGGCCAAACCACACCAGTGTCCTCTCTTCTAGAAGTTATCTTGACTTCTTGATCTTGTCAGTTTTGCTCAACATAGTTTGTTCACACAACACTTGGCTGACATAAGCTTACAAGTTGGGCCAACAGCAAAAAGTGGTTTCTCCACTGCAATGGGAAGCCATTTACAGCTTAGTCTTTTGTGAATTACTGGCTAAGTAGTTGGCAAGACTCTAAAACCCTCTTGGCTAAGAGAGTGGGAATGTAACTTGGCAAGACACTCTCCACTATGATCAAATTCAAGCCCAGATAGTCTGGATAGCAGATGCCTCCTCTGCTGTTCTGTTGGTTATGGTTGGACATGACTATAATAGAGTTTGACCATTTACTGAAAATGATCTGCTTGACACTTGGTTTGTATCACATAGGAAAAGGGTGTTTGTGAAGGTATGACATGCAGCATTTGCTCAACAATTCATGTTACTATCTTTCAGCTGGATGCACTGGAAGCATTCTTCAAACCCACCACCTCCACCTCTTCCCAGCCCCCGGGAGAGCCGTCTATCAATACGGGCGCCTTTGAGGTGGACGCCTTGCCCAAGGAATCCACAGGGGCAGCAAACACCAGTGCCACATCTGTTGCCTCCACAGGGGCCACTGATGCTTACGATGAAAACGACCAAGAGGTGAAATTCCCTTCTATGGTGGAAGTTCTGTTGTTTTTTCTGGAAGTCTGATTTAGTATTAACGTATGAGTAACAGCAACGGTGAATAGTTACAGGAAATGTAATATTGTATAGAGGAAATCTTGACTGCAGGACTTGAGACAGGCGAAAAAACGGTTCAGACTGACCTGTAGGTGGTGACTTGTCCTATGATGAGAGTTTCCCGACTGATGTCGGCATGCGTTCGGTCCTACACACAACGCATTGAAAGCACGTCTCATCTGATAGGTCATTTAAGAGCCCAGATATACAGCCTCCTTGACCGGAAGATGTCAAATTTCATCATCAACACTGTGAGGACCGCCAACCAACAACTCCACCAGAGCATGAATGAAAGAAAAATACGGAAAATGGAACGTCTTCAACCCCAGCCCACACACAGCCCACCGACCTTTGATCATGCATCCATAATCTGGTAGTCACCATTCCCCAGGACCTGGACTTGCCCAACGATCAGCGCCTGGTTCTTTCCAGGGGACTGAAGTTCATTCACCTCCAACCTACCACCAACCGCATGCATGTCCTTTTCCTTTGCCAGCGATTTTTCCGGAGACTGAGGCTTGCTGCCCACTTCCCCAGGACATCTCTGCCAGAATCCGCTCCTCTCACTGAAGACAAGGACCTTGCCAGATTCTTTCCGAGACAGCCGAGTTCCTGGACTCCTGCAGCTGGGGAATTCCCGGCACTGGACCATTACACCAAGGTCTGTCAGGAACAGATTTCCAGGATATGCCCCAAACCACTCATGCACTCCAACTTGACCCCCCTTGAACTCAAAGCCCTGGAGGACCTCCGCCGACGCACGGACATTGTGGTCAAGCCTTCAGACAAGGGAGGGGCTGTCGTTGTGTGGAGAAAAGACCTGTACCTCCAGGAAACCAGAAGACAACTAGCTGACACAGACTCTTACAGCCAAATCACCAAACCACCGACGAAAGCAGACAACACACTGGTTCGAAAAACCATCAAAACTGCTATCAACACAGGTCACCTCCCTCCAGAGGCCACCAATGCTGTCTGTAATGAACCCAGAGAGCCTAACTTTCACCTCCTGCCGAAAATCCACAAACCCAAACACACCAGGCAGACCCTTAGTCTCTGCATGCTCCTGCCCAACTGTGATGATTTCGGACACTCTCGACAGGATCTTCCAGCCTATTGTGGCTGAACTACCAATCTACATCAAAGACACAAACCATGCACTGCGGCTACTTGATGGTTTCTCATTCCAGGATGGGGACAACTCCGAAAGGTTTGTGTTCACAATGGACATAGTGTCTCTGTACACGAGTATCCCTCATGGAGATGGCCTGCAGGCTCTGACACACTTTCTGCAGAACAAAAGCAGTGGACTTCACGTGCCCACCATTCTATGACTGGCAGAGCTCGTGCTCACCTTGAACTCCTTTGGTTTTGGAGAAAACCACCACCAGCAGACCAGAGGTGTGGCCATGGGGACGAAAATGGTACCAAGCTACGCCTGTTTGTTCGTCGGCCATGTTGAGCAACAAGCCCTCAGTACGTATGAAGGAACAGTGCCCGCCCTGTTCAAGTGATACATCGACAATTGCTTGGGAGTCGCCACCTGCTCGAGAGATGATCTCTTCCACTTCATCAACCACCTGTCCACATACCATCCCGCCCTTCAGTACACCTTTGAAGTCTCTACCACTTCAGCCAACTTCCTCGACCTCACCATCTCCATAGAGCCTAACAGACCCACACTCTCCACGTCCATCTTCTACAAACCTACTGACTCTCATTCCTACCTACTATTCACTTCCAGTCACCCACCAGCCACCAAAAACAGCATTCCGTACTCCCAGTTCCTCCGACTCAAGCGCATTTGCAGTAGCAGTTCGGACTTCGAGGAACGGGCTCTGAGGATGCATACCTTCTTTGAGGAATGGCAGTACCCCAGGCAGACAGTTCAGAGAGCCTTGGAGAGGGCACGCATGGTGCCCAGACAAGAAGCCCTCACCCCAGTCAAGAGGGAGGAACAAGAGGACTGACCAGTGTCAGTCATCCCCTACCACCCTCACAACCTTACCATCTGTGACATCATCCAGAGAAACTTCCACATCATCCAGAATGACCTGTACCTAGGACAGGTTTTTCACAGACCCTCCCTGATAGCGTTCCTGAGAGAAGAAAACCTCCATGACTTACTTGTGAGGACAGAATCAGCCACCAAACAAGTAACCCCGCTCCCCCTGGATGTAGCCCGTGTGGCGAGGCCTGTGCCCATATCGATGCCTCCACAACCTTTGTGGGCCCCCAAGGCCAGTTCATCCCTCGGTCGAGTTATACTTGCAAGTCAACAGACATTGTGTATATTTTGACCTGCACTCTGTGCCACAAGCTCTATGTGGGTGAGACCTGGTGATCATTAAATGAGCTTTTCTCAGAGCACCTTCGCTCAATGCGGCTGAACTACAGTGACCCTATAGGTCAACACTTCAACAGCCCATTGCACAACTACATGCAGGCAAAGGTGGCAGCTGTATGGCAGAAGCCGAGCAACAGAGCATACCGCAAGCATATGGAGTCCCACGTGATCAGCTGCCTGAGGACCATCCAGCCTGCAGGCATCAACACCAGAGTGATGGACCCCTAGTGGCCCTGGGCCCTCTTCTCTCTCTTTTCTCCTCTCTTTTCGCTGCTCCTGTCCCCCTGCAATCTACCTTCAGACACACACACACTCTTTCTCTCTCTCCCTCCCCCCTTCCTCTCTCCCACACTTTTCTCTCCTCCCCCCCCTCTCCTCCACTCTCTCTCCCTCTCCCCCTCCCTCTCTCCCTCCCTCCCTGTCTCTCACTCCCTCTCTCTCTCTCTCTCCCTCCCCCCTTTTCTTTCTCTCCCTTTACACACACAGGCACACACACACACACACACTGACCAGCACACATATTCTTACACCTTTTCATCTTTTGGCGAACCACAACCCTCTTTTTCCCCCCCTCCACCCTCCCCCCCCCTCCAGTGTTTAACCATCCCCCCTTCTTTTCCTTTGTAAATATTGCTCACCTTTTTTGTCCTTTTTTTCTTTTTGATTACTCCTCACAGTTCTTAGTTTTACCTCTGTCTTGGTTTTGCCCTCTCTTTTCTTCTCCATTCTCTATTTTTCTCCCCATGAAGAAGGGTATAGGGCCCGAAACTTCAGGAAACTCTCATCATAGGACAAGTCACCACCTACAGGTCAGTCTGAACCGTTTTTTCGCCTGTAATATTGTATATTGATGAAAACATGAAAAATTTGAGCAGATCTGAACCCTTTTAATATTTTTACTGTAATCTGAGTTTTACTACCATTTTACAATTGTGTTAAAAATTTCAGAAAAGTTCTCACAGCTGTTCAAGCACTTTCTGATTGACCAGATTGATCACATTGTTAACTCTCTGACATGGTTGTGTAAAATGAAAACATTTTCAACACTCCCCCTTCATTTGCATACCCAGTTGTAGTCCAGTGTCTAACACAGATCTCTTTATATAACAGAGCAGAACTTTTCTGCAAAAAGAGAATCTTAAAAGAAATAATTTTGGGGACAAGGTATTGATTGTAGTTTGTTCATTTGAAGCACCACTTGGACAAGCTATAGACTGTAAAGCGTGTGACTGACCAGGTGGCTGAAGTTCTGGGTGAAGACATGGACAAGTCCTTCTCCAGTACAGGAAGCGCTGCAGCAGTGGCAGCATCAACTGACTTTGGGGAGGCTCACGGAGAGGAGGAGGACCGTCCACACAAACCCTGGCCACGTCCACCGGATGTTCCCACTTCTGACCAGACAGTACCTGTTGTATCTGACCCTTTGCCTCAGACGTAAGAAGTGTATTGTTGAAAGTAATTCATATTGATCCTTCCATTTCAGAGTTTCAGTTGAAACACACATACACATACATACACTTGCAATCATACTTTAAAGTGTTTCTTCCTTGTTATTTCATTTTTCAGTTTAAAAGCAAGTAATTGGAAAGCAGGCAGCATATACGATACACCCGCAGGCATGCCTGGAGATATGCTTGCTCACACACACAGATATACAGACAACATGCTTTTTTTTCTTTTTTTTTTTCTTTTTTGTTTCAGATCTTTTGTTGAAACACATGTACACAAATGCACACATGTGAGCATGCATGTACAGACCTGCCTACCATTACTAGTTTTCTGCAGTTTTTTCAGAAGTCAGTAAAAAAAAAAAAAATGTACAGGTCATGGGTTTAAAAATATGGTTTTGTGTGATGGAAAATAATATTTTCAAATAATAGTCTTGTGCCTTCTGACTTAAGCACGACTGGGCTGTGTATAACCGTAGTTACTAAAACATTCTCTTCTGGCACTCAAGATGGCATCTAATAAAGCGAAGTTTGTCCATGAGGACTGATAGTGAAGACAGTGATGAAGAAAATGGAAAAATTAATTTGACTTTCAAGTAGAAGGCTGGACAGAACTTCCAAGCTAGGTATTTGGAGATAGATCCTGTGTTCAAAGCGAGTGGGAAAGGCCCGGAGTTTGCACGCTGTATAGCTTGTCAGTGTGATTTTAGTGTTACACACGGTGGACTTGATCAGCTGATGACTGCTGATGATACATGAAGATAATGAAACACATCAGTGCAGCAACTGTACCAAAGTCAGCCAATCAATCAGTCAATCCCAAACTTTTTGGGGGAAAGAAAGCAGATCACAAGCCTTCTGTTGAAAATGCAGCACAATTGGAAAAGACCATGGTAAAATACAACATTCCATCGACAGTTACTGACGAAATGACTTGAGGTACTCAAGTTCATTTTTTTTTGTTCTTGACCTTGCATATAGGTTGTTGGCCTTGCAGTTGAATTATGAATTATCTCTCCTTCCCTTTGTCTTGTGCAATGCGCGTGCATGCATGTAGCTTATTCTGAGACATGCACACTTTGAAATAGATATAAGTTGATCATGGTTGAAAAGATATAGCGCAAGTTAAGTACCACTGACAGAAGTCTTAAAACTACTGAAAATTGGCATTTGTGGCATTGAAAATTACTGAAAGGCATTTTACAGTGTAAGCAGGTCTATCTCAAGCAGTGCGATGAGAAAGCTCTCAGTGGGTGTTTTGCTCTCTCTGTTTCTCCCTCCTATGCCGAGCCCCCTCTTCCACTGAAGGAGGGAAGCCCTTGCTTCATGGGGGCAGCTGTCCTTTGCCACCCCAGTATATCAACAGGAGGGGAGGAGGCTCGTGCATATCAGGCAGTTCTGGGCTGTCAATCCGCCGGTGGGTCTGACAGCCAAGTCGGACTGGACCTCTCTCCGACGACCATGTTTCTTCCTGGAGGTCCAGATGCCTTGGGAATTGGATCATAGGATGGGTGGTGTCCATGGGTGGATTGGGGTTCACCTGTGGTGCATGCTTGGCCCCTGGACTCAGCCAAGCACCTCTTGCATGGCAGCCCCCACTGCCTCCACTGGTGGGATCAACCATTTGTTGGTCAGGACAACCCACACGGTCCCCTCTTTCAGGACCTTTTGTCTCTGGTCCCTCTATGTGACCTCCATGGTCACTAGTGCCTTCCTTTCAGGACCACCCACCTCTGGGTCTCCCACCTAGATTGGGGAAGCCTGCTGTCCTCCCCCCCACACCTCCTCAGTTGGTCCTCCTGGGAGATGAATGGGTGTTCGTGCCCCCCCAGCACGCATGGGGCCCCTATTTCCATGCAGGAAGCACCAAGTGAGAAGGTTTGGCACCCACCCTCTCAAGCTTGACTGGACCAGCGGTCCAAGCGCTTTTCACCCACATGTGGAAAGGGTGACAAGGGGCCTTCACCAGCCATCAGATCGGCCCAGCTCTTCTTCCTGCTGGGTTGACCACCAAAATCAGGAGGCCCCCTCAGTGTGCCCACATGGGAAGGAACCAAGCCCATGATGGACTTGGAAGAATTGGAACCGGTTTACTCAGAAGAGGAGGAGAGTACAGATGCTGATTCCTCCCCTGCTCCCAGGGTAACAGATTGAGTCCATATTTGCCTTGAGATTAGGCTGAACCAAAGTTGGACCTGGGGGAGCTGGAGCTTACCCTTCCCACCGTGCAGAATCTGCCCACAAGCCACACTGTCACCCTTAGACAGCACAATGCCACCTCCAGGACCACGTCTCAAGGTCCCAGAGATGGCACAGGAGTGGCTCAATAAGCCAACCCATACTGTTAGGGGTGCTGCTTCCATTCATTTTCCTGGTAAGGAGTCCATTTCAGTCCCTGGAGCCTTTCCACCAGGAAGTACCTTGTAGACTTATCCAAGGGTGGGGTGTGGTCTTCATACACCCCTGACCTTGCAGGACAGGATACTTGTCCCACAATGCTTTCTCTTCCCTAACTCGGTCAATATTTCATTCAACACGTTGGTTGAGTGGGACAAACAGGCCCGTTGATGCCTGTTGAAGGTTTCCACAGCACACATTTTCTTCAGTGCTTTCCTCTCCATGGCCTACCAGTTGTGGGAAGAGTTTCCAGTTCTCAGGGTATAGGGTCACTTTACGACCCTCAAGACTTCTTCAGCGACCTTTTGGGGGGGCACACTCAGAGAACCTCTCCCTACAGGCTGAGGCTCTTATCTGTTGGTGCCACGACAAGGCACTATGCTCTTAGTGAGATGCACAGCAGGCAAAGCCAACATTTTGGCTAACACTCTTAGCAGGTACAAGAGTATCCTCCACACAGAGTGGACCCAAGACAAAGACACCTTTTATGGGGCCTGGGATTTGTGGTTTTGACAGATGGTGGACATCTTTGCAAAGACTCCCGATTTATATCTCACTTGTCTGCGACCTGGAAGCATGGGCAGTAGATGATGTCTTCCTTTCTGATCCTGACCAAGGTGGTTCGGAGAGCCCACAGCCCATCCTGATCATACCCTAGTGGTCCGCTCAACCTTGGTACCCAGACTTGCTGGCTGTGACACATGTTCCTCCTCTGGAACTCCAAGTCAAACCACATCTGCTGCGACACCCCAGTTTAGAAATCCATCGTTTGAACCAGCAGTTGCTTCACCTCCACATGTGGCTGCTCTGTGGCCCAAACTGCCTTCATTGAAATAGAAGCTGCTGTGTTTGAGGCCCTTTGTAGGGAGAGGGTGTTGGAGGGTTGGCATGTCCTCTGACCTCCAGTCCATAGTTACTGGGGCGAGGCAGCCGGGGACTGAGTCCACATGACTTTCGATGGAGAATATGGTTGGAGTGGTGTACGGCTCATGACATCCCCCCTACCAATCCTAGCATGCAGCTTTCAAACTTTCTGGCGCACTGCTCCTTGGCACTCAACCTGTCAGCTAGTATAGTGCATGGGTACAAATCAACTATCTGCACCACTGTCTGGCAGCTTGAAGGCCCTTCTGTTGAAGCAGATATCCTTCTGAGACGTCTCTATGGATGCTTCACTTAAGGAATCTAGAAACCCAAGGAGAGTTCCCCTGTGGGTCTTGTTCCTTGTGCTAAATTTCATTTGAAACTGAAAGGCACTGTTTGAGCCTTTGGCCTCAATTCTTTTTGACTTGCTCTTCCTCAAGACTGCTTTTCTCATTTTGCTGGCCACAGGCCAAAGTAGGTGTGATATTCATGGTCAGAGGACATGGCCTTCCACAGAGATATTTCCATCACATTCTGTTTCCTTCCGGAGTTTTTAGCTAAGAACCATGCCCTCTCCCTCACTGAGGATCAGACCCTTATATTAAGATAGGCATCTTTGTTCAATTAGGTGCCTTTAGTACTACTGGGATAGGTCTTGTAGTTGACATTCTCCTCAAAGATGCCTTCTCATTTCCATTAATAAGAATGAAAAGAAAGACATTGCTGCGGGTACCATTTCTCAGTGGATTTCCAAGGTCATTGTCCGCCTGTTTTCGGGCTCACAGAGATCTTGGCTGTTTGAATCCCAGACCACAAGAGTTGCGGACCATTGCCACTTCAGCTGCTTTTCAGCACTCTGTGCCTCTGCGGCATGTGTTGGAGGCAGCCTTCTGGTGGTCAGAGAATCCCTTCATCAATTTCTACCTCAGGGATTTCTGTATGACCAGGATGGATGGTACCAAGGGGATTTCTTTTGTCACAGCTAACACAGCTGTTACTGTAACAAATACTCCCCATGCAAACCAGTGTGCATTGCCATCTTCCATTTGCTCTGATTTCTGCATCAGTTTGACATGATACAGTATATTTTAGTTTAGGTTTGGTTTAGGACACCATGAGTCATATGACCAGTTCACCACAAAACCAATTGGTCATTTTAAAGATTAATGGTAAGAAAAAACAACCATGTATTCATGCCCACTGGCAACCCCATGGGGCCATGCCGTACCAAAGATTTTTAATTGAATTTCTGCTTTGTCCATCACACTTGGTATGTGAAATGATTTATATATATATATATATATATATATATATATATATATATGTATATATATATATATATATATGTATATATATCTACACACACATTATATATCTATAGGTATATAATGTGTGTGTATGTTTGCTGTGTCATGATGAACATGGAAAATGCAACATAGTCATTATTGAACTTTTTTTTTGGACTGAAAAAAGACACACATAACACAGACTGCATTGACTCTCTCTCTCTCTCTCTCTCTCTCTCTCTCTCTCTCTTCCAGTCAGAAAAATACATTTCTATAATTACAAATAAATGGCAACGGTGTCTCCTTGCTCGATTTCGATCCAGGACCTTAGGGCTAAATGCAGATAGAGCATTGTATATTCAGAATAGTGAAAGTGATAGTGTATGTCAGTTGTATCATCAGGATCTAGAAAATGAGGATCATTTTGTTTTCCATTGTAAGGAATACAATGTTATTAGAAATGATTATACATTCTTTACACATCCGTTTGCTTTGAGACATGATCTAGTAGCTAACCTTTCATCAAATAATGAAGACATCCTATTTTCACTCACCAAATATATTGTAGACGCATATAACATTCGAAGGAAAAGATTAACCAAACGATCGTCTTAACAGGATAGAAACATAATGCAGAAAAAGTGATAAGATCCATAACTCAGTTTAGATTGGTAAATAACCAAAAATAGGCTTTATAACAGGACTATTAAAGAAACATGAACTCACTACACTCCAGGAAAGACGACTCCAACTACGGCTAGGTTTCTTCTACAGGGTGGTTGTGGGTCTGGTGCCAGCATTCACTCTGAGTGATTTTATCACACTGCAGAAACTGGGACGACGCATCCGCTCCACGAGAGGCAAGAGCACATACCTGTCGCAAAACCCTGTGGAGAACTATATTCGAAACAACGATAGATGCTACTGTGTCCCTGAAACAAACACCGACCAGTACCGATACTCTTACTTCCCAAAGACAATAATTGAGTGGAACCATCTAGATGATACCATCGTCCACAAAAAGTCAGTGGATGGCTTCAAATCGGCTCTGGCAAAAGCCAGAAGCCAGTAACAACAACATGCTGCACACCCCCACCGTCGCGTTTATGCCAGTAAATGGATGTAAGCGACATATTGATCCAGATCCAGATCCAGAATAGGCTCAGCTGCAAAGTTGGTCATATGCTCGAATTAATTACTTAGTATTATGCATGAGTAATATGGAATATGTTGTATTAATGTTGTGGGTGTGAATGTATGTTTGTGCGTTTATGAATATGTACTTATTTGCTTGTTATTTCCCCTTATTTTTCGTTTTGCTTTTTCTTTTCTTTGTTTGCTAAAATAAGCTGAATAATCCCCCTTGGCACTAGAGCTGTAAAACGCTGTTTGCCAATAAAAAAAAATTGTCATTGTCATTCTCTCTCTCTCTCTCTATCTCTCTCTCTCTCTCTCTTAGATTTTTATTTAGATTATAATCTAACTGAGGAGTTCATTGAGAGAACCAATTTATATGCACAGCAGACACTCCGACAGGTACAGACAAATCCAGGCAGGCAGAAAAAGTACTCCAGACTATCAGTATTAAAGATACAACTGTGTTTGAAATGAAACAGCTCTTGGGTCTGACTTTACTGCTGGATGGGCATGATGATTTTTTCAGGAAAACTGATTTGACTGAAAGGACCGAACAGTCATATCTGTGTTGTTATCACTTACAATAGTCGCAATAAATTGTCTATGTATCTTTTTTTATATTGGTTGTTCTGGTATAATTTGTGTTTACATGTATTATCCATTTGTCAAGAATATGTATTACTGTGCAAATTAATTACCTGACTAATGTTTGTAATGAACAAGTTGAAAATTTGACAAAAAACAAAATGCTGATTTCAAAACAATAGCATGTCATTGAAAATATACAAAATTGGGAAGTGTTTTTTTGTATTGTTTATTCATTTACCTTTCAGAAAATGTATACTTTTGTGGGTCTCTGTCCAATAACAAAGAGCACAGAATTTTTGAAAATATGTACCTGTTTTTTGTGTGTGAAAAAACCCTGGCAGATAGATTTCACTTAAATCTTATTTCCCTGGTAGCAAAAAGGTTAAAACATGAACAAAGGCAGTTTTATCAAAACATTATTTGCCTTTCTTTTTAGTTCAAGTTCCTTTAATTCTTGTATTTTGCTTTTGCATTTCTGTTCTTTAAAAAAAAAAAAAAAAATTTAAGAGCTTTGTTGTGTTGGTGATGATTTGCTTCAGACAGGTAGATGTGCATTGCTGTCTGTCACAGTGGCAGTAATTTGAATTCATGATTTACTTTGGTATATATGCACACTTTGTAGGTTAGATTAGGGTTATATATATATGAACATTTTCCTGAAGGTTAAGATTATGGTTTAACCTATTCAGTACTTTTTTTTGTTGACAATTTAGAGTTTTAACCGAAACTGCTTGATCACATTTGCAGGATGGATGAAGCCATCATCACACATGGAACAGGTGATGGTGAAGATGATGATTCTGAAGATCAGAATGAAGCAGAGGTGGAAGAGGAAATCGAGGAAGTGTTAGAAGAGGCTGATGACGATGAGGAAGAGGAAGAAGATGAAGGGGAGGACTTCAGGAAAACCTACCAGGAGGTGGTGCAGGATAGTGCGGGTTCAGCGACTGTGAAAGTGATCCGTGAAGGGGTGGACCCCAGCATATTGGTGGTGGTGAGTTGGAAGGGATAAAAGCTGTGTGAAGTGGTCACAAGACACTTAAATGAGGCCAAAGGCTGTTTGCAACAACATGAAGTTTTCAGGTTATCATTTAGATCAGAATGTGACTGACAGACAATTTTGCTTTTTGTCACATCCAAGCCCTCTGTGCCCATCAAGAAATGTTTTATGTTTAAGATTTCAGTTTGAGTTGAAGATGAAGCATGTCTCATCAGTGCTTGTTAGCTGTTGTTTTGATGTTTTGACAATTACCTGTTTGGTGACAGTTATCAATGTGTTGATAGTTACCTGTGCGTTGACATTTATCTTTGTCTTGAATGTTACCTGTGTGTTGACAGTTACTTATGTGTTGATAGTTACCTGTGTGTTGACAGTTACTTGTGTGTTGATGTGTTGATAGTTACCTGTGTGTTGATGTGTTGACAGTTACTTGTGTGTTGATGTGTTGATAGTTACCTGTGTGTTGATGTGTTGATAGTTACCTGTGTGTTGATGTGTTGATAGTTACCTGTGTGTTGACATTTATCTTTGTCTTGAATGTTACCTGTGTGTTGACAGTTACCTGTGTGTTGGCTTTTACCTGTACCTTGACAGTCACCCATGTGTGAATGTGTTGACAGTTGCCTGTGTACTGACAGTTACCTGTCTGTTGACAGTTACCTATGTGTGCTAACAGTTACCTGTCTGTTGACAGTTACCTATGTGTGCTAACAGTTACCTGTCTGTTGATAGTTCCCTGTGTGCTTATGTTTACCTGTGTGTGTTGACAGTTGCAAGAGAGCATCCAGAAGCTGAGCATGGAAGTCAGCCGGCAACAGGAGCACCTGTGTCGTCTACAGCAACAAATTGTGGAACAGCATGAGCTGCAAGTGGACCTTCAGCGCCAACAGCTGGAGCAAGCCTCACTGCGCAGTGCTGCACAACCCACCAAGGACCTGGAGCAGCAGTTAGGGCGTGTGCAGAACGTTGTGGCCTCCAGGGTTGAGCGAGCTCTGTCCACAACGCTGCAGAAAGAGAGTATCCTTTAACCCCTTCACTGCTAGTACGTTTTGCTATGGCCTATGCTGAGAAAATTTTCAGAAAAACAAGAAAAACACGCCAATGATTTTAATTTGCTTATATTTCAAAAAGTACTGAAGATAAGTGCATAAAAGTATATATCAAATGAAAGGAAAATGAACCAAGATTTTGTTTTTGATACTCACATGTTCAAATAATGAGTCAATCTGACAGAAAATTTCCATCAAATGCATTAATAAAAAAAAAATTGGGACTGTCATTCCATCACGTAGGTGCTACAATATCAACCAGGTTATCAACCTGTCTTTCTTGTGACTATTGTGATCAACCACACACACTGTCAAGGCTGAGCAACAGTGTCCAGGTGCATAAGACTCCAACACTGTCCACACAAAGAATGAAAAGGGTGTACTCACCCAGGATCTACCGCCAGTAAAAACGCTGTGTGGGGTACTTGCAGAAACAGTCTTCAAGACACAGTGCTGGTTTGCTGGGGCAGTCTGGGCAGTAGAACCCCACACCCTTTCTTTGTCCTTTCTTCCAGCAGACTCTGCACCTCCTTTGTGGCCAGGCCTTCTGTGGGGTAGGTGGGATGAAGTGTCGTCCACACAAGACAAACAGCGTGGTCATCTTTAGCAGTGTCTTGGTCACCAAAAATCATGGCACTAATTACATCCTTCTGAAGTCCAGGAGTGTAGTGCTGTTGCCTGCTTTTTTGCAGAGGATGTGTGCATTCAGCATGGCAGTTTGTAGAAAATGCACACACAGCTATTTGTACCACTTCAAGGTTTTCCTTGTGACATCGTAGGGCTGCAACTGTTGGTCATGATGGTCCATGGCACCCATGTTTTTGTTGTAATCCAGAATTGCTGGAGGCTTGTTTACTGCCCTTTGGTCTTGCTGCTGCTGGTCTTCAGTTGTAGGTTTGTGGCAAGTTGTCAACTCCAGATGGTCCAGGATGAACATCATGATCATCAGCGTGCTGCATACCTGAAACACATTGCATAAAAGACTAAGTCTGTTGGGTTTGGGGTTTGTTTGTTTTGTTTTTTTTTGTTTTTTTTACATATAAAAAGATCATGAAATGGTACCATTTTATTTCTGACTGTTTTCAGAAGCTGAAATACAAACACACACATACCTACCCCTCCCCCCACCCCAACCCCCCAAAACACACACACACTAAAACTGGTTCATGGTATGCCACACCCCCTTCATTTTCTCTTTCTCATACAAAACAAAATGACAACACATCACACACACACACACACACGCACACACACACACTTCTACAAGTGTTGCATTTACAAAGTAATTTAGGCATACAGTTCTGTGTATCATTCTCTGATTTCAGTTTTATAAACATCTCTCTCTCTCTCTCTCTCACACACACACACACACACACACAACAACAACAACAATAACAACAACAACAAACCAATACACACTCAGGAACGAACACACAGAAAGCTGCAGGCGAGCGACACACGCTGTCATCAACAATGAGCCAGCCAGCAAGCCACGGCCCCCTGGGCTGTGATGGTCAGAAACAGTACCCACGTGACTGACTCTCACACACACACACTGATCAGTGACTGACGAAGCCACTTACCACAGCTGACACATTCAAAACACACACAATGCAGTCATATTCATTGTTACAACAAACGGAGAGCAAATAATAAACTGACAAACCTCGAAAACACCCACCTGCATCTTGAATCAGCTGAGCTTGTCTGTCTTCAGTTTCGTCAAACAACGCGAGTTCCCACCCCCCTCCACTGTCAAAATCAGCGTCTTCGGCATCAACTTCACGCAGTTCTGTCTCATTCAGTCCACAATCTTCATCTCTACTGTTTGCATCGCGAAAGAATTCTTTCAATACAAGTGCAAGTGTTGGGGTTTGTCTGCGTTCAGCCATGGCTTTGCAAACACAACTTGAGCTTCGCACAAACTTGCAAAACTTTCGCCATAAATATGACAATCCAATGAATAATTTTAGCTTATGGAACTCAGGAGATAAAGAGCTCTCAGGGGAGCTAATTTAATGGTTAGCAGACTGTATTTTCTGCAATGCGGGACTCGAAACATAGAACGTTGTAACATGACGTACGGCGCACGTCAATACAGCATTGCTGAGCGACATTTCATGACGTACGCCGTACGTCAACAGCGCAGTCAAGAGGTTAAGTGGACCTTACATACTGATAGTATTTATTTTCGTTTGGGTGTCACCTCAGAGAATCGTTTTCAGTTCCTGAAGGAAATTAGTGATTTGAATTTTATGATGATTTAGCGAGACATAGCTGAAATGTTCTTTCTTTGTAAACATTGTTTTAACTGATCAGTTATTGTTTTAAGAACTTTGCATTTGGCTGGGCGATAAGCAACATGCTTTGATTTTCTTTTCTTTTTGGTGTTTTTTTGTCCAGTGTACAAAGAAAACATAGTTAATTGGACTTTCACAGTCTCGCTTAACTTTTTCAGTGCCCCATGACATAGATGTACATCCACAAAAATGGACATGGAACAGCAACCACCGTACCCTCATGTCTTTAAATATCAGTGTGTTACAGTGACAAAAAAGAGATTTTGCCATCCAAGATGTTGCAGAAGCTTTATAAGTCGTTGACAATGATGAATTGAGCATTAGATGTGGCAAAATCTTACCGGATGGTTCACTTGAAGTGACAAAGTTCAAATGTTGATTTGCAGAAAGGAGCGTGGGGGTAGTTAAAGAGCTAGATGTCACCAGCATAGGAGAAAAAGCGGAGTAGGAGGTTGAGTATAGCTCTGTGGCTGACCTAGAGTTGACTTCAAAGGCAAACCTTCCACTTATTCATGACGGAAGGAGACAGAGAGAAGGATGAAGGGTGTGATCAGTTTTGTGCAAGTCATGAATTACATGTCCAGCATAGCTTTAGAAAAAGCACGCTGGCATTGATCAAACATCTGTCAGCTGCAAGCAAGCTTGTGAACAGTGCGCACCCCCCTCCCTCCTGCACTGTGAGCCAACTGGGTCACTATCTCTGATACTGTCTGAAAGTGATCATGGCACAGACGGGGGATGCAATTGAAGGACATGTAGATATATATATATACAATCATTGTATAAGATAAATTTCTAAATATAAGACTTTGAAAGACCAGCTGCTGTGGTGAAGTGGTTAGTGTCGCAGACTGACGGCTGGGAGGACGCGGGTTCAGATTCTAGTGGAGGTGGGTTCTTCAGCACGTGGCCGGCCCCTGCCCAGAGTTGAGTGTGCTATGGGCTTAAATGGGAAGACTGGGACCTCACAGTCAAGTATCATCCACTTCACAGAATATGTCTTTGGTTGTGTTGCTCTAATTTCCTGACCAACACTTCAAGTATCTTATCTCTTGGGCCTGGTAAACCCTGGGATATCATTATGACTGGAAGCATAGAGTTTAGCTTTGCCACATAATTCAAAACCTAAATGGGCCTTCATAGCAGCATCTTCACCATCATCATCACAGTCATCCTCCTCCTCCTCCATCATCAATAATAGAAAGGAAAAAATGTCCAAAATTATGTGTCCTTTCATGCCCTGCTCTCATGGTAACCACAGTTTTGATATCCCTCTGCTTCAGTGCTTCAGATGAGTCCTGTCAGGGTTTTTGGCGTTGGCAATTTCATGGGGGGCTGTAGTTTGAGGGGTGTTGTGGCAGTCTCCACATTAAGGGAGACACTCACTCAGTCTGGCTCTGTGATTAAGCCATTATTGTCTTCAGTTAGGGGCTTAGTAGGTAGTGTCCTAACGTTAATCAGAAAGGCACTACTAAACACCACTGAAGTGACTCAGCAGTAGTGCAGGGTCTCCTCTGGTGGGTGGCCTCCTGGCAGTCTAACATCAATGATTCCCTGTGGACAGCCATTGCTGGGACTACAACAGACAAACCCGGGTGTGGCCGTGTATTGGGGACTCGGAATGAGCAGTGTGTGAGTAATGCCACTGAAACAGGGCAGCAAAAAAAGAAGAAAAAAAGAATTTGATTGTCATTCATTTTCCTTTCAGGAAAGTATGGGTTATGTATGCTTTCTTGCAGTAGTTAATTATTACCCTCTGCAACCCAAACCTGCATGGCAAACAGGAAGGACAAGTCAAGATATTCCCGGGCACTGAAGAGGTTAATATATAGACCCCAGTTTATCTTGTTTCTTCTCGTTCATCAGATGGATGGATATCAGTGCATAAAGTATAGGATTTTGTTAGGAATTGATTTCATTAGACATTCAGACTCTAAAACTTTGGGACAAAGTTGCTGAAGTATAGTCTACAGACCAAACTGATCAGATTTAAATATTTTTGATAGAGCAACTTATTTCCTGTTTTCCTTTTCTTGTTGATATGTGTTCAGAGCGGGTGAGCACAGTGCCTTGTCTATCAAACCAAAAGCAATATCCACTCAAATGGAGTTTGAATAAGATTTATGGCAATTTTTAAATCCAATTCATATATGGAGAATACCTCCCTGAAGCAGGCAAAGGACTTGCTATTCCATAACTGACAAAAGAAAAAAACTTTTTATATCCTCAGCGTTGTTAAAAGGTTAATATCAGCTCAAGTTTGCTAAGAATTTGTTTCCACACACAAAAAAAACCAAACCAAAAAAAGAGACCTTAAAACAGTGATCCACAGTAACTTTGCCACATGTTGCTTTGTATCACTGGTTTTCCTTATCATGTTGCTTTGTATCACTGGTTTTCCTTATCATGTTGCTTTGTATCACTGGTTTTCCTTAACTGTGTTTAGCTAAACTGCTTCATGACCGACTGACTGCCAGTGATTCCAGACAGACAAGCTATCTGGACTCATTGCAAAAGGCAGTGACCCAAACTCTCACTGCAAACATTCATAAGTCAATGGAAACACTGGTCAAAAATGAATTCAAACAGTCCATTACTCCAGGTGAGTTGCAGTTTGATGACAGCTGTTTTGTTAGAGTCATTGACTATTTTGTTTACATTTTTTTTAAAGCAGTGAAGCCTCAGGAGAGAGTGAGGAAACAAACGTTTGGATGTTTCAAAATATTTGGACTGAATCTGATCTGTTGACAACTTCCCTTCCTTCCTGTTTTTGTCTCTGGGCTTCACCACCATGTTCTGAAACAATAGTCGCTAAGATAAAGATATAATTAAGATAAAGTCAATCTTTCCCATTATGCACTATAGCAAATCCTTCACGCACAAAATTTGAAAAGGACCCCCATATCCCAGTACATCCCTTGAATGCACACAATCTTCTTAACAAGGTTTTGATTTTTCAGTCAATCTTCGAGACCGCCGACTTGGCACTAACGCTTTCTCTGCAGAGCGGACAGTTCAAGTGTTTGGAGTTGCATCCCTTGTTTCTTGTCATCAGGAACTACAAGGAGTGGTTTCATGATTTTGCAGACCTGGCGAGCATTTCCCTTGTCATACCATTAGTACCATGTGAGAGGGCATTCTCTCTTCAGAATGCATTGATGAACTCAAAGAGAAACAGATTGGTGATGATACCCTCAACAACAAAATGCTGGTCATTTCAGGGATGAGACAGCATGATGGTGATATGTCATGTCTTACAGATGATGCTGTGGGCAAATTTCAACAAGCTGTTAAAAGAAGGAAGTAGGAGGAAACTGGAGTGTCTAAGACTATTGTGAGAAATGTGTACTGAACTGGGCAGAGAACATATAAGTAAAATTAAACCACACACATGCCAAAGAAGTAAAGAACTGAATTTATATTAGCTTTACTTATGATTTGCTTCAGTTATCTGTTAGATTACTCATCTAATTTAAGTAATGTTTCACATTTGTCAGTCATAGACAGCAGATACCTGATTGTACAAATGAAAAGTAACAGTGAAGAATATTGATTATTTGCTTTATGGGTTCAAATGATTTTGCTTGTCATTTTCTTGACACATCAAAACCAGCAGAGAGGCTGCCTGAGTGAAAGCAAGTGGCAGTGAAGTTTATTTAAATGACAAAGAGATTAATGGTGTGGCTGACGTGATAATATTGATAATAATAGATAGAAAGTCCCCATGTAATGGGCTCTAAGCGCCTTACATGAAACAACACATACACAGTAGTGCATAATAACATACCTCTGCACATGAAAAAACAACACATGTAATGTGTGGCTTTACACCAATACTACAAATTGCAGGTATGAACACACACACACACACACACACACACACACACAACAACAACAACAACAAATAATACCCTACACTCTCTCACACACACACACACGCTTACACACACACAAACATCCACCCTCAGACACACACACACTATTTGATGACCAGTAGAGGGCAGTGTGGGGTGGGTAGGAGGAGGAAGAATGCAGACAATCAGGTATGCTGCATCACACCCAAAGGCCTGTTTGAATAGATGAGTTTTCAAGTTTGTTTTGAAAGAGGATGGAGGTGGTAAGTGATAGAGATCCAGAGGAAGAGAATTCCTTTTAGAAGATGCTTGATACTGAAAGGCCCTTCGGCCAAATGTCTTTGAAGAGGTTTTGGGGTCTGGAAGAAGCTTTTTTGCAGAAGACCTGAGAGAATATGAAAGTGTTAAGTATAAAGGACAGTAGATAAGTAAGAAGGGGGAGACCCTTTAATATGGCAATTTTGTATTGAATTCTGTACTGGATGGGTAACCAATGAAGTTGATGTAAGAGTGGGGTAACATGATCCTTTTTTGACTTTCTAAAAATGTAAAGTGACAGTTCACAATGATATAAAATGACTGAGAGCAAGAAAATGTCTTCAATTTGACAAATTATTGTCCCATTTTTGGGGTTTTTTTTGTGTGTGTGTGATTGTTGAAGGGGTTATTTTTTATTTAACATGGGGACCCTTCAAAACCTGAAAGGACCCAAAAACATTAACACAGAGGATCCCTGGGACCCTTATATTTTGTCTGTACAGGAAACACTGAAAGGTGAATTTAGGCTAGTATTGATAACCAGCCCAGATCAGGTAACCCATTCAGTGCCTGTAAGTCGTCAGCTGACGACCTGCACAGAGTGTTGCCATGGTGCCTGTAAGGTGTCCACTGACATCCTGCATATATTCCAGTTCTTCCTTCATCAGAGTTTTGTTCAGTGAACAAAAACATGCTCTTGAATTAATTGTGATGATAATAAATACTGTTTAGAAAGGGTATTGGCTCATATGCAAGAGAAAAGGAGTCAAAACTTCGCCTGACAAAGACAGTTGTCTCAGTCAGCGGATTTACATAACTTTGCAGGTTGTGCAAATGACCATGGACAAGAATAATGATAGAGATCTCTCTTGTCTGATAGTGGTTTGAACACCAAGATTATTACAGCAATTCTGACAAAACTGACATCAACATTTAATGACTGGTCAACCTCATCTGTCGTAGCAGACATCAGTTTTAAGCAGGTGACAGTGATAGAGATGTGGGTGGATATGTGGTGTAGTTGGGGAGGGGGGGGGAGGACTGGTGTAAGACAATAGGTCTAAGCCAGTCAGAGGGTGTGGAAGTGTGGCAATGGGCATCAGAGAACTGTTGTCATTGATTGCTGCTTTGGTTTGGACAACAGCCAACAATCCCCGATTTTCATGAAACCCAGGGTTGAAGATGAGAAAAACATGATTTTTTACTTTTTCGTTTTTTGTTTTTGTTGTTTTTTTGTCAATGATTAGAGGACAGAACTGGCCGCAGAGGAAGCAAATTGTCACATACATCAGATTATTTTTGTCAGCCCACATGCAGGAGCGTCATCAGAGAACTTCTCCCTCAGTAGGGAAAGTTCTTTGGTGTTACAAAGCTTGGCTGTGTAGTTTCTGATGATATGATTGACAGTTCATGTTGATAGAACTCACATTTGCCATTGTCAGGACAGTTATTCACCTACATATCTTCAGGAGTTGTGGTTAGTATCACAAACATATAATCTGTTTTATTTTCATCTGTGGGTTTAAACTGACAACATCGCCATTCACAGCTGTATTATGTTTGTCATTGTGGTGTCTATGGCGGTGGAAACAAACTTTTGTTGCGCATAAATTGTTTTCTTCACTTTGAAATGCCTGAACAGTTATCTGCAAACAAAATAATTTGGAAAATAGCTTCGATTAAGAATCCTCATTCATTTTCCTACACAAAATACATTGTTTCTTTCAGTATCTCCTATAGTTTTTGTGCTAGATGTTTTGATTATTTTTTCATTACCCCTGGTGATCTCCTTCTAGAGCACTTTTTTTGACTCGCTTGTGTAAACAAAGTGAGTCTATGTTTTAACCCGGTGTTCGGTTGTCTGTGTGTGTGTATGTCCGTGGTAAACTTTAACATTGACATTTTCTCTGCAAATACTTTGTCAGTTGACACCAAATTAGGCATAAAAATAGGAAAAATTCAGTTCTTTTCAGTCATCTTGTTTAAAACAATATTGCACCTTTGGGATGGGCACCAAAAAAAATTTAAAAAAAGAAGCCAAATTATATGCAAACTGCATTTACTGTTATGTTTATATTTTTTGTATTCTCTAAACTTGGCACTTTGATCTGATATTCTGACCCAACAACAAGAGCAGTCATTATTATCATTTTTTGTTCAAACAGGAACTTCTTTTGCTCAGCATGGAAGTTTTATTTATTTTGCAAACGTTTTGGTGCAGATAGTAAAAAAGGGAAATTAATCTGTAATTAATGCTAGGGGGCTTAATTTGCTTTAAACTGATCTTTCTCATCTTAAACATTACATTTTGAAATTATACTCAATACATAAAAAGCTTGTGTGTTTTACTCTCAGTGTACAGGGTTTTCACTATGTTCATTCGCCCAAGTGGTCTTTTTCGGAAAATACTAAAATCAATACGACGAGTGGATTTACAGATCTATTGGCTGAGCCCTGAAGGTCATGGGCAAAAATCAGTTGCGTACACATATTTATACACATTCAAAGCGTGAGCTCATATTCTTCGCGAACGCGAACAACGCCATTTTGTTTCAAGTTGTTGACCTGCCCGTTCAGTCCTATATTCAATCAACAATACACGATAACATGTGATGGAAAGTTGGAGAAGGAGACCGTTAAATATTTATTCAGAGAAAGATTTGTGAACGCCTCATCAGTTACTGGATTATGCCCCAAACTGCCATAAAAATATCCACAGAATCCGTCGGAATTCACAGTTAAAAATTGTAAACCATGCGAGTTGATACCCTTGAATTGATCACGATGAACAAAAAAATTTCCAGTCTTGACTTTTCTCAAACTGAAGTCCTTTTCACTTCTTACGACGTTTAGAAGTACTTGTACTTGGCTCTACATGTTATTAGTTTAACAAAATACTAAATTTTCATATCAACTTTAAAACTATAAAACTAGAATGAACATAAAAGAGAAATTGAATCGACCATGTCATACTACATTCCCGGTGGGTGTAACTAAACTTGTAGATCTATCTAGATAAGATAAGATAAGATAAGATAAGAATAACTTTATTATCTCCAACTGGAGAAATTTGGTCAGGTGCATTATCACAACATAGACAAGTAAACAACATGGGGACCATAACTGTAAAAGCCAACAACAGCCCCAACAAATATTACGAAGATACAAATGTAAAAAATATCACGTACATCGTTTCATACATACATCCACACACTGCAGGTAATAACTAGTATTCTTAATGTAAAAACAGAAAGAATTAAGAAACATTATTTGAATATAATTATAAACATAGCCTACTATACTGCACATTGATTATAATAGACAGATAAGATAAGAATAAAGATGAATTGCGGAAAACCACAACCAGATAATCAGCACACACCCGCACCGCACCCCCCCCCCCTCCCCCCACAGACACACACACGTGGATAACTTGATCAAACAAGAGTAATAAACATATTTTCTCAAATAAAAGCATTTCACATATTCACTTTTAAAAACATTGCAATTAATTATTACATCGTAATTATTAAACAGAAATATATTTAGAATATGGACGTTAGCATTAGACATATTCATTGTACATTCATCCTGCATATTGCACATTATTCTTCCTACATATTGCACATTCATTATAACCAATTGTCACGTTTTAAGCTCAGTAAACACACACACACACACACACACACACACACACACACACACACCCCCACAACTAGAACAAGGTACAGCCTATCATGTACGGACTTTCACACGTCTCACATGAGAGTGCGCGCGCGCACACACACACACAGTTCTCAAGAATTTAAAAGGTGGATTGAACGTGGAATAAAAGTCTTCAGAGCTCTGGATTTCAACTTAAAAGTTCTGTAGCGTTGTCCTGATGGCAATAGCTCATAATACTTTGCTAAAATATGGGTGTCGTCAGTTGCTATCTGCCTGCTTTTTTTAACCACTCGACTTTCATACAGCTCTTGCATACTAGCTTGTTTCACTCCCACAATTTTACTGCATACACTCATGACATCGTTCAAAACACGCTTACTCCTCACTCCCAAACTTCCATACCAGCACATAAATGAAACTGTAAGCACAGACTCGATACAACATCGATAATAACTTTGAAGAATATTTGAATTTATACCAACATTTCTAAGCTTCTGTAAACAAAAAATTCTAGATTGACATTTCTTATGAATGGAATCAACATTTCTGTCAAAAGTTAGCTTATTGTCTAAGATGGTCCCTAAATATCTATATTCATTGACCCTCTCCACTGTTTGACCATCAATAACAAGGTCAGCTACAGGCAAGGGGTCTTTCCGAAAATCTATTAACATTTCTTTTGTTTTCAATACGTTGAGATCCAGATAGTTTTTCTCACACCAGGAACAGAACTTTTTAATTTCACTGAAATAAATAGCATCAGAGTTGGACAGATCTTCAATTGCTGAATCATCAGAATATTTTATGACAGGAGTTTCCTCCGTGCCTCTGCAGTCATTTGTGTACAGTGTAAAAAGAACAGGGGACAGCACTGTACCTTGGGGTGCACCAGTAGAAGTAGATTTTAGAGAAGAGTGGGCAGAATGAAAGCGGACGGACTGAGTTCTATTGAGAAGAAAACTTATTATCCAAAGAGTAAGCTTCGGATCAACATCCATGCCTAGCAGTTTGAGGGCAAGGAGATGAGGTTGTATTGTGTTAAAAGCAGAAGAGAAGTCAACAAAAAGGATACGAACAAAAGATCCCGTGTTATTCAAATGAAGGAAAGCATTATGAAGGAGAGTTAGGATAGCATCGTCAGTACTTCTGTGTGCTTTATAAGCAAACTGAAGAGAGTCAAGCTGCTGTTCAGTGAAAGAAAGAAGATGTCGGAGAATAATTTTTTCAAAGCATTTCATCACTACTGAAGTCAGGGCAACAGGACGGTAATCATTTAGTGCGGCTGGGTTCTTTTTCTTGGGGATAGGACAGATAGTAGATTTTTTCCAGATGCTGGGGACAGAGCAGTCCTTCAGAGACCAGTTGAAAATTTTACAGAACACGTCACACAACTGGGAAGCACATGTTTTCAGTAAGTTTCCGCAGATATTGTCGGGGCCAATTGCCTTCGTGACATTCAGTTTTAAAAATAAAGATTCAACAACTTTTGCATCGATCTCAAAGTCTTCACCTGTGTTCCTATCTTTGATCTTTTCCTGCAACTGTGAGATAACACTATCCAGTTCCCTTCCCAGATCATTCCTTTCAAAGCGACAGTAGAAATCATTCAGTTTATTTGAAAAATCAATCTGTTCATCCTTTTCCATTTTACAAGCTACTGTTTTCCTTTTCGTTTCTCCAGTGATAATTTTTAACCCATCCCATGCATCTGCCATTCTTCCCGTCTGAAACTGTTGCTCTACTTTTGACTTGAATTCCCTCTGTCCCCTTCATAATTCACCTCTAAGCTTCTTTTGTATCAATTTCCTATCCTTCTTGTTCCCTGACTGAAACGCTACCTTTTTCTCGTTTAAAATTGTTTTGAGAGACTTTGAGATCCATGGTTTGTTGTTGGGGAAAAGTTTAATTATTTTTGTCGGAATTATCATGTCTTCACAGAAACTGATATAAGATGTAATAACATCAGCTGCTTCGTGAACATTCTCACATGGGTCAGTCAACACACTCCAATCAGTACAATCAAAACATTCTCTCAGTTCATCCACACTCTCTGACGTCCAAACTTTCACATTCTTTTTCACAGTCGGCTCTGTCTGTATCTTTGGTCTGTAGGCTGGGATTAAATGAACAACATCATGATCAGATACACCCACTGGTGCAAGGGGAACAGATTTGTAGGCATTAGGAATGTTCCCGTAACACAGATCGATTGTCTTGTCCAGTCTGGTCCGGCAGGTAACATATTGTTTAAAAGAAGGTAAGGCTTTCTTTAAATCACAATGATTAAAATCTCCAACAATAAAACACGGGGCGTCGGCAGAGATGAGTTGAAGGTCGCGAACAACACCTGCGATCGTCCTTCCTGCACGTGCAGCAAATGCCTGGTCAAAGACTGGGGCGTACACAACAGTCAAGAAAATACGGCCGAACTCACGTGGCAGGTATCGAGGCCTCAGCGACACTGATATGAGTTCAAGTTCCTGTGTACACAGTTGCTTCTTCACACACACATTCGCACTGTCACACCACTTCTCATTGACATACAGGCACACGCCACCACCCATTTTCTTCCCCACTTTCTTGCAGTCTCTGTCCATTCTGTACGGAGTGTTAAAACCATCAATCGCAACACATTCATTCGACACTTTCTCACTAAACCAGGTTTTGGTAAAACGAAGCACACACGAGTTTCTAAAATCATTTAAAAATCGACAGTTTGCTCGTACTGTTAGCAGATCTAGAGAAAACGGCTAAATGTTGCAGTGTGATTGCCGCGATAGCCACGTCTCCTTTACCGCGGACTTAAAAGAATTTTTTATTGCCCTTAAAGATTTTTTGAAGCCCAAGATACACCAGAATAATATGATTTAAATAGTGTTCTCACTGCCAATTGATTTATCGCCCTTTAAAAAAGTATGTTCAAATATTAAATTTTAGAACGATGAAACGATTTTTGAAACGATGGTCGACCCAAGAAAGTCCGGGTAAAAAAAAGAAAAAAAAAAAGAACGTCAGTTAAGGAGCCACGATAGTGTAATGGGTAAGACGGTTTCTTCTCACCCGAACACGCGGGGTTCGAATCTGGTTAGGACTTCTTTTTTTTTTTAACCCGAAGCTTTATAATAACAAATACAGAACACATTTTAACGATTAGATTTTTTTTTTTTTTTTTTAAGTGTATCACAAGTGAGTCTTGAAGGCCTTGCCTCTCTTGTTTCTTTTCTTTTCATACAAAATTCTCTTGCACTGATCTGGTTCAGCTTGCATTGTGATTGAAATGATTATTACAGATTATAAACATGTTAATGTAAGTACACAAAATTATACGATAGGAAGATGTAGTTTAATTAGGATCATTTTAATTGCTTTAAAGGAAGAGAAATTTTGTGAGATGTGTGTTGGTACTGGCATTTAAGTCAGAAGGTTACTGTTGAATGTCCACTAAACTTCCAACCAGAAGAGCACAATGGGATCATCCTGAATCACAAGGAAGGGTGCATAATTTAATATTTTGCCTTTCTAACTCATTGATCAGTATTTTTGTTTTAAAAAAGAGAAGACAGATGAATCCATCCCAGTGCCATAGACAAAGGTCACTATCATGTGACAGATAAATCAGGAAAGAGTTCCCATCCTTGACTGGTTACATTCTGCTTGTCACACTGTTTACATTGTGTTAGTCATGTACATGTGTGTACCTACCCATTCCTGTTATCTCTGTCCTGTGTTGCTCTGTGCTCAGTGATTACCAGTGTGCTAGTCATGTACATGTGTGTACCTACCCATTCCTGTTACCTCTGTCCTGTGTTGCGCTGTGCTCAGTGATTACCAGTGTGTTAGTCATGTACATGTGTGTACCTACCCATTCCTGTTACCTCTGTCCTGTGTTGCTCTGTGCTCAGTGATGTCAAAAGCAGCAGAGCAGATAAAGACCCAGCTCCATACGGACACTGCTCAGAAACTGGCTGCTATGGAAACCGTGGTCAAAGATCAAATCAGTAAACTTGTGCGCTCACGGGTGAGTTGACAGTTAGCAGGGAGTAAATGGTATAAAACTGAGGCATTTTCCCTTGTGGCACTGAACATAGTCATTGTGTGTGTTTATGTATTGGTTCTTTTTTTTTAATTCAGTTTTATTACACATTTGCAGGTGTATTTCATGTGTGGGTGGGGTGGGGGATATTTGTTTTAGATACAGTTCATACTATCAGCATCTTAGTAACTCTCCAGTAAGTTGACTATAAATTTTTCCATTCAAATTAGAGAGTTGGAAGCCACCACATAATATAAACTGGATCTGCAGTTAGCATTTGGTCTGCAATGTTTCTGACGGCATGCTCTCAAAAGGTGCCTTTCTGTTGCTTAAAATTAAAAGCAGAATTTGTTAAAGTGTGTGTGTTTTTTTGTTTTTTTTTGGGGTGGGTTTTTTTGGTTTTTTTGTTTGTTTGGTGGTTGTTTTTTTCGGTTGCATGTTAATAACACAGAGGAGATGTCGTCTAATTGACTAATGGTTTTTTTCTGTAAAAGTGTCATATTTCTTCTTTTTTACTTTTCAAAAGTTTTATTCATAAATGCTTCCATTCTCTTTTTCTTTTCTGTTTTTAATTCAAAATATGACTAAATACTGAACCCCTGACACCCCCAAAAAACAAAAAGCAACAACAAAAAACAGGTATTCTGTGCTTGGTGGGTATATAATATCCTCAGCTGATCCATTTTGAATAATGAAATGATTTTGTCACTAAAGTCATCTGATTCTCATGAATCAGTGAAGTCATATCTTCCACTACAAACTGAAAAAAAATTATTAAAAAGTCACTTCAGTAGAGGAATATGCATCACAAAATCGTACAGATACATCACTTGGAGAAAAAAAATCTATACATGTGTTTAGATATTTCTGCTGCAATATTCTTTGATTAAGTCCTCGGCTGTGTGGAACACTCAAAAGCCTGGAACAGCGCAGAGGTTAATTTTCATTGTTTGCATATTATTGTGTTTTTTTTTCTTTTGTTTTTTTCTAATTTAGTTCTTGGTGTGATGCTCCTGTTGCTACCTCTTTGCATATGACAACATGTACATCTTCAGTCCCCACATGACTGGCTTGTCCTGTATGTAGACCCAGAATGCAGCGTGCCTCTCCATAGACACATGGCCTTGTCGTTGCTGACCTCCTCAGGGTTGTACTTGTATAATGTGATGTGGGCAGCAAACAACAGAGGCAATTAGCCAGGCAGTATAGTGTTTACTGTGTGTGATGTGGGCAGCAAACAACAGACGCAATTAGCCAGGCAACCAGCAACGCGCTCCACAGCCAAGGTCAGGGGATGATGAGGGACCTGATTGAAAGCCGCATCATCCCTTCCTTCACTCTCACAGCAGACAATATGATGACACAGATGAATGCCCTCTACCAACAGGGCACCTCAGAATGTTAGTTTTTAAACTGTTTTGCGTGTGACTGTCACTGCTGTTTTCGTTAATGGTAGATGTATGATAATATGACTGAAGCAAAAAATCTTGGGATGATTTTGTTTTTAATACACGTGTGCAACTCTTCCTTCTTGGCACGAAAATCTGTTTTCAGATTTACATAAAATAACGGACCATCTGACTGTCCCTCTGTCTGTCTCTCTTTGTCTGTCTGTCTGTCTGTGTCTTTCTGTCGGTCTCTCTCTCTCTCACTCTCTCTCTCTTTCCCACTTACACACATTTGTTGCATTGAACACACACACACACACACACACACACACACATGTATTGAAAACAGAAAGAGAGACAGACAAACAGATACAAAGAGTTGTATTGAAAACAGACAACAGAACACACACGCACGCACGCTCGCTCACTCACTCACAGAGAGAGTTTAAAACAGAGTTGAATAAAAAGCAATACACACACTGTATACATGCACACATACAAACTTGCACTCTTTTCTCCCATGTTTCCCCCACCCCTTCTCTCTCTATTGAAAACACACACACACACACACACACACACACACACACACATGCAGAAATGAGTTTAACACACACAGAGTTGTATTGAAAGCAATGCACATACATGAACACATACAAACCTGCACTCTTGCCTGCTGCCTCCCCCCCTCTGTCTGTCTGTCTGTCTGTCTGTCTCTCTGTCTGTCTGTCTCTCTCTCTCTCTCTGTCTCTCTCTCTCTCTCTCTCTCTCTCTCTCCCTCCCTCTCAGCACACAGGTTGGATGGAACACACACACACACACACACACACACACACACACACACAGAGTCACACACACACACACACACACACACACACACAGAGTCACACACACACACACACACACACACACACACACACACACACACACACACACACACACACACTTGCATTGAAATTTGAAAGCAATACACTTGCATGCACACCATTTAAGATCTTAATAAACTTCATGTTTGGGTTGTTTTTCAGTTTATATGTGTCATATTATAGATGTACCAATGCAGTGATTTACCATGCACCTTGTTAAATTCTTTTTTTGTTTAAATGAATTTGTTTTAAAAATTTTATTGCTGGAGATCCTTCCGAATGTGTTTTAAACCATCTTTTTGGTTCAGCTTAGGGGGGCATGCCCTCCACGCCCCTCTCAGTTCCTCCCCCCTTCTTCCCTCCGCTAACAGGGCTCTGCCCATGTTTCCCACCTGGACCCCGACTTTTCAGTTTTTTGATTTTCTGCCATGTTAATATAAGATTGAACTTTTTTTCTTTTTTTTTTTTTTAGTCATGATCATTTCTAATACTGATGATCTTCATTATTCAAAAACCTGATTACAGAAGGCTGTCCAGTATTGCTCACACAGCCAAGGGAGTAGATCATGACTTTTCTCCAGGATTGTGGAGCTCTCATGTGTTTTGAATAGGACAACAGTTGGGTTGTACATGGCTATGTTCACTGTTCACCCTTTATGGCTTTCCCTAGCAGGAGTAAAAAAAATTGTACTGAGAAGCACTGATTTATTTTGACGAAATTTTCAAATTATACTGTTGCCTTGGGTATTACCATGGCTTGTCAACTGACAATAAGATCTGAAACTCAGTGATCATCAAGCACTTTTGAACTCTAGTCTAGACCAGGTGTGTGCCTGCAGAAGGCTCATATTTTTCAGGTTCTAAATGTGTAAGACTGAAAAACCAAAAGGAACTTTATAATTTATTTTCACTTCTAAATTTTATTGTGTTTTCTGATTTCTTGAGACAGGTTCATTTGTATAGCACAATGGCTAATACTGAACATACTTAGGGTGTGTTTCATGAGGGAAAGCCATCACAAGGTAAATATGTTAAAAACCATCTGTCAGGTCAGGGGCATAACCTTTGCTACTGGTACAATGTAACCCAGTACTACCTGCCGCATGTGAAGTCTCCCAACGACGGACCAGGCGGAGGAGGTAACCTTTCCCAACAGCTGTGAAGGCAGAAGAGGATGACCAAAAGGCAGGGGGAGCTCTTATCCTTGGCTGGAAGTCCTCCTAGGAGATGGAACTCCGAAGAAAAAACCTGCACCTGCCAAAGCCGTTCTCCACATGGCAGTGTCTGCACCTGTGGGACTGTGAGTTTCGGTAGGCGAGAGAGTGGGGAAGAGACTGCACAACTCCTCTTCACTAAAAAAAAAAGTCACCTGTGCTGGTCAGGCAACCAGGCTAATGTCAGAACAAGCTAGCCCTTCAACACCCAGCTTTCCCAAGCCCTGCAGCGATGGAGAAGTGGTAACTGGGACAGGCAGAGGATGCTGCTGGCAGTTCCTAGTCACGACTCTGCACGCAGGTGGCTGTGGGGTGATGGTCGTCCGCCGTAGACTGGGGCAGATGCAGCACCCGTATCCTCCCACAGTGTCAGAGCAGCCCTTTTCAGGGACAGCACTGCTCTCCCCACATAGGGAAGGGGAGATAAAAGGATCCCTAAACAAAGCCTGCTTCATACCTAGTAGGAAACCGTACCTACTTGGACATCACACTAGCGGTCGAAAACAGAAGAAAAGAACCAGAAATCAAGCCCAGACTCTGGGTGCCTGGAATGTTTGCACCCTTTTAGACAGAGACGACAGACCAGAAAGGCGCACAACGCTCATTGCTAGAATGCTTGATCGCTACCAGGTGGACATAGCAGCCCTGAGCGAAACCAGGTTTGCAGGTGAAACCCAGCTGGATGAAGTTGAAGGGGGCTATACACCTTCTACTGCATTGGGAAGCCAGATGGCACCCCAAGAACTTCAGGCATGGGCTTTGCCATACAAACCAAACTTGCACAACCCTGATGACATCTAAGAAGCTTTCTACGAGGAGCTCAGCAGTAGACAGAAAGGACGGACTGATCATCCTTGGAGATTTCAGTGCCCGCGTTGGCGTGGACTTCTCCTCATGGCCAAAAGTCCTGGGACAGCACGACACTGGCAAGTGCAGCTCCAACGGACTGCTTTTGCTCTTGCTCTGCGCGCAGCATGGACTGACCATCATCAACACCCTCTTCCAACAAGCGGACAAGTAACACATGGATGCACCCCCGCTCCAAGTAATGGCACATGCTGGACTATGTGATTGTCCGGCAGAGGGACAGAGGTGATGTTTCCATTACACGCTGCATGAGAGGAGCAGTCTGTTGATTGGACCATCGCCTTGTGCGCAGCAAGATGAACATCAGACTTGCACGCAAGCTCCAACCAGCCAGGCAGAAACCCCCTAGGAAGCTGAACATCCACCGCCTCCCTGTCACCAAGGACGTGCTGCAGCAGCAAATCCAAGCAGCTCTCCAAGACATTCCTGCATCAGCTGATGTAGAAGAGGTATGGAGCACCTTTGGAGATGCTGTGTACACAGACCACCTTCCTGACAGACAAGAAAGACATCCTTGACCGCTGGGCAGAGCACTTCAGCACACTCCTCAACAGGGACTCGTCCGTATCTGACAAGGTAATTGCAGCCCTCCCACAGCTACCAGTCAGTGACTCGCTAGCTGCCCCTCCCACCAAGGCTGAGACCCAGAAGGCCCTGAAGCTGACTACATCAGGAAAAGCACCAGGAGTGGATGGAATCCAGGCTGACATCTACAAGTATGGAGGCGAGGTGCTGACAGACAAGCTGACTGCCCTGTTCCATCTATCTGGGAGAGAGGGGAGGTCCCCCAGGATTTCAAGGATGCTTCAATTGTCCACATTTACAAACAGAAGGGAGACAAAACATCCTGCGATAACCACCGTGGAATCTCTCTCCTCTGCATCGCGGCAAGATCTTCGCCCGCATCATACTGAACAGACTGGTTGACCATGTCTCCAACACAGTCATCCCTGAAGCACAGTGCGGCTTCCGCTTTGGCAGGGGAACATGTGGCATGGTGTTTGCTGTACGCCAGATGCAAGAGAAGTGCCGTGAGCAGAACAAGGAGCTCCACATGGTCTTTGTAGACCTGACTAAGGCCTTCGACACGGTGAACCGCCGTGGTCTGTGGAAGATACTCCTAAAGTTCGGCTGCCCAGAGAGCCTAATCCAGCTGATTGCGTCATTCCATGATGGCATGCAGGCGAGAGTACAGGAAAATACTGACATACCAGATCCGTTCCCTGTGGTAAATGGAGTAAAGCAGGGCTGCATCCTGGCACCCACACTGTTCTCTGCCATGCTGATTCAGTTTCGCACAGATGGCAAACTTTTCAACTTGTGGCGACTCCACGCCAGGTCCAGGGTATTTGAGGCACTGTTGAGAGAGTTCCTCTTCGCTGAAGACTGCGCACTTGCTGCACACACCCATGAGGACATGCAGTTCATTATGGACAGGTTCTCAACCTCTGCAAGAGCTTTGGACTCACCATCAGCCTCAGCAAGACCGAGTCCATACACCAACCAGCTAGCTCACAGAATGCCAGTGCCTTCCCCCCACCTGCAATCAAGATCGATGATACAGAGATCAAGTCATTCAACAAGTTTTGCTACCTGAGCAGCACCCTATGCAGCAATGGAGCCCTTGATGCAGTAGTGATGCTGCGCATCGCCAAGGCCAGCTCGCCTTTGGCAGACTGAACAACAGGCTGTGGAACAACAAAGGCATCAGGCTCAGCACCAAAATCAAAACCTACAGAGCTATTGTGCTGACCACCTTGTTGTACTGCAGTGAAACATGGACAACGTATCGCCGTCACATTCAAGAACTTGGGCAGTTTCACCAGAGATGCCTATGAAAGATCCTTGACATAAAGTGGCAAGACAGGGTCACCAGCCTCCAGGTCCTAGAGAGGAGTGGCCTGTCCAGCATCGAATGCCTACTGATCCAGTGCTGGCTACGCTGGACAGGACACGTTGTCCACATGACAGACAGCAGGATCCCGAAGATGCTCTTGTATGGCCAGCTGAAGGAAGGCCACCGCGAACTTGGAAGACCCTGCAAGCGCTTCAAGGACACCTTGAAGACAAACCTCAAAGCCTGTGACATAGACATTGCTTCCTGGGAAACTGATGCCCTTGACCGCTCTCGCTGGAGGATGCTGTGCTCTAGTGGCATAAAGACATTTGAAAACAAGAGAATGCTGGCCATTAAGGAGAAGCGTGAGCAAAGGAAGCAGGGCTCAACTTCTGAAGATGTTTTCCCTTGCAACACCTGTGGGAAGTGCTGCGCATCCAAAATCAGCCTCTTCTCCCATATGAGGACACACACTGACAGATAAGCCTACCTGCCTACTCGTCCGTCGGTCCAGTGGGAGACTCCATCACGTTAAAAACCATTCTGTGCTCTTTAGAACAACAGTTCTTTTCCTAACTGCTGCATTCTGTGCAGCAAAGTTTCAGCGCATAAGCAATTTAGTCTCATTTCATATTTCATTCTGGAACAGTCAGTGATATTGTAAAGCATCATGAAAAACCTCAGAATGGAAGATAGTAGATGTGTGTGTGTGTTTGCATTGTGTGACAACAGACTTCAACCACCTACGTAAACAGCTGGAGAAGGTTCGTCAGGAGCATGAGTCAGGGCAGGACCCTCTGATCCAGCAGCTGACCAGCATGGTGGGGTCCTTCCAGCAGCAGAGCCAGCACATCCACGAACAGCTGGCCCAGTCCATGCGCCATGAGATCAGCCATCAGATCAAAACATCGTTCACCAGGTAACTCACATTCATCACCTCATGACTCACTACTGGTCACTGAATTCTGGACGCTTTTGCAATTCGCAATCAGTTTGGAAAGATTTTAGAATTGTTTAGGTTTGTCTCCAGACAGCTGATGTTGAGTGGAAAGATTTTAGAAATATTACATTTTTCTTCAGATAGCAGATTTTGATTGTCTTCTTCAGGTAGTGGATACAAACATGGATGAAAGATTTAAGTGTATGTACATTTCAAGAGCAGCTGAATGAAGAACTTGAATCATAAGAAAAGATACATGATGTGTGCATGTCCAGTTTAAAGAGTATCTTGAGTGTCATACTTTGGTGGAAAGAAACTTGGTGTCCTATACAGTGCGTCTGCTTGGCAGTTTTCAAGAGCAGCTGATTGGGGGACTGAGATCAACGATCCGTGAGGAAGTGGGGACAGCTCTGAGGGAACAGGGGAACAAAATGACAGACAGTTTGGCCTCCTACCTGCGGTCCGGAGCGGCCACACCTATTCCCGGGTCACACCCTACTGACCTGAACACCATACAGTCACTGCAGGAACAGATCAAACAGCTGGTCAACAGGGGCAAGCACGACAAAGCATTTCAGCTGGTCAGTGGCTTGTAGTCAGCTGTGATGAGTTGCCTTGACATTTGTCTTGTCTGTGTGGCTGTCATTGAGTATATTGAGGGAAGAAGGGGGAGCAGGGGGTTCACTTAAACAAACAGAGAAAAAGGGACATGTACAGCTTCAAAGGTGGGAGGGGATAAAAAATGATGCCAACTTGTGCACACATACATGCTTTGTCTTACACCCACTCACACTTAGACACATCTGTGCATTCACAAGAATATGGAAGCACACAGCAAGTTTCGAATGACTGATCTGATTCTGTTGCCACTGTCGTTTCAGTCATCCAGCAAATGGCTGCCGAGTTGTCCTCCTTTGCAACTGAAATCATATCAGTCGTTTGGTACTGGCTTTTTTGTTTCCTTGTTCACCAAACTGAAGAAGGTACATAACTTTCTCTCTCTTTTTTTTCTGGTCCAACAATATGTTTGTAAAGTATGTGTTTGGTGTGCAGGCTCTGTCAGCGTCAAACCTGGAACTGGTGCTGTATGTGTGTGAGTTGGTGGACCCTGGAGAGTTGTTTGGCTCCACACCCTGCCTGCTCAGTCAGCCCGTTCTGCTGTCACTCATTCAACAGCTGTCTGCAGAGTTGTCCTCCTCCACCACCACCAAGATCAGGTCAGTCATGGGGATCCTGGTGGTTGTGGCCATCTGCCTTTTGTCATTATCCTTTGTTTCCATCTGTGGTTGGTGTGACTGTGGTTGATCAGGTTGCTGTTGTTGTTTTTGTCGTTGTTTTGTCATCGATTTTTCAGTGAACAAACATTGATAATACAGGACAACATCAGGAATACTTCAAGAATGCACAGATAACATCAGGAATACATAGATAACATCTATTCCAGAACAGAACTTACATAATCATTTATTAATATGTTAACTCACTCCATGCCAAGAGTTTTTGCCCTTGCGAATCCCAGAAAACCCAGGGTTTGTATAGGATGGGAAAAAAAATCTCAAAAAAACAAACACCCAGACAACTGAAATTTAGTATGTGTATTCAGTGAATGTTGTTTTCATATTTGTGCAAAAAATTAAATTATTTACTCACCATCTTGTTGTTGATCGGGTATCCATTTTTTGTATATATTGTAGCATTTTTGCACCCATCAGAAAGGTATACCAAGTGTCCTTGAACAGCTTACAACATCCTAACACTATTTGAGGAACTGAAGACCTAGTATATGCAATGAAGTATGAACAGGTGGTGGAGAAAGTTGAAATTCATTCACACACAAAAAAATATTGTCTCTGTAAAAAAAGAGGAGTTCACTGTACACAAAAACCTGATGTGTTATCACTGACAAAAGTCTTGTCTGGAGTGAAAAAGCTCATGGCAGGTGATGTTGAGTCCTGGGCACAGCTTCACACACAGTGGAACTCCACATTTTGGACACCGGTTGGCAGTTTGGCATCTTGGTGTGTTGTGGCGCTTGAACAGGTCTTCACAGACCTTGCACCTGTGGTAGCTGGTCACTCATGTCCATTCCAGCCATGTTGGTGATGTAGTCTTGTACTGCAGCTGGCTTCTGTCTTTCAGGACAGTGTCGTGTTGTGACACTGACCATGGTGGTTGGCAGCATGACTGTTGTCAGCACGTGAACTGGCTTTTTGTCCTGCCACTTCAGCACAGCAACATGACCTGCAACCATACACGCACACAAATGATCATGCAGGTCTAACTCTTTCTTCTTATTGATGTTTAAATTATTTACATCGCTGCAGGCACCATTTCCCGCTGGGTTTCCCAAGTCATTCGTAGAGCCTACTCTTATGCACACAGGGATATCAGCTGTCTTCATCCCAGAGCACACGAAGTGCGGGCCATAGCTACTTCGGCTGCTTTCCAGCACTCAGTGCCAACGCAGCATGTCTAGGAGGCAGCCTTCTGGCGGTCTGAGAATCCCTTCATCAACTTCTACCTCAAGAATTTCCGTATGACCAGGGCTGACGGTTCCAAGGGGATTTCCTTTGTCGCGGCTAACACTGCCGTCTCAGTTACAAGGGCTCCCCATATGAACCAGTAGGCGTTGCCCTCCTCCATTTGCTTTAAATTCTGCATCAGTTTGACATGGTACAGTATATGACACCAAAAGGAGGAGTTTGTATTATACTCCATGTTTGGTGTTAAATATACTTACCATGTCAAACTCGAATGCCCGCCCGTCCGTCCCCGTGTCTCCGCCGTGGTTCTCATGGGGCATTTTTGTTCATGGCCACGGAATGATTAAGCGCTTATAGTTTTTAGAGGCGTTTGATTGGCTGAGAGCGGGTGGGCCCGTCTTTTCACTGTTAGCCGCGCGAAATTTGGCCAAGCAGAGCAAACCAACAGGCCTAGTTTGCATCAGTTTGACATGGTAAGTATATTTAACACCAAACATGGAGTATAATACAAACTCCTCCTGTTTATTCTAAATATTTATGTGAATGGAAGCATAATGTAAGTTTTTTACATGTAGTCAAAGAAAACCACCTTAGATTTTTTTTGATTTTTTTTTTTATAATATTACAAACAATAATGACAGTATCATCAGTATTAGAACTATTACTGTCATTTCTATAGCACCTTGTTCAACAAATAAACTCCATGTTATTGTAAAACAGAAAATAAGTAAACATATGCATGCAATCACACACACACACACACACACACACCAGTTGTACACCTGAGCATGTGGCACTGTTTTCTTTCTTACACACACACACACACACACACACACACACACACACACATATATATATATATATATATATATATATATATAACACATACACACTCATCATTTTCAGTCCAATCACTGGTAAAAACACCAGCAAAGTCGTCTGTTTCCTCAGTGATTTCGTTGTCAGTGTCGGTCAGCTGGCACATGTTCAGGACTCACTTTCCTCTCCACTGTAAACACCCTCTTCAGCGGCTGAATCTGTTTCTAGTTCATCGGGATATGGTTCAAAATCTCTGTCCAACAAATCAACATTATCTCCTTCAACATCGGAGCCTTCAGTTTGGATCATTTCCAAAGCAATGCTGTGTTGCATTTGACCTCTCCTACCATGTCAAGCACTTCAACACGACGCCATCTTGTCAAACAACTTGCAGAGCTGACCGAGGGTATGCTTCGTTGTCAGCTGCTAATGAGCATGTCATTACACACATGCAGTGTGTGTGAATGAAAAGTTGGCCAGAGATAACTTAAGAATCACCTCTGCTTTTGAGTTTTGTATCCGACATGTCACTCCATCAGCGCGAATTTACAAAATCCAAATCCACATATGCGGACATTGGCATCTTCTGCTTCATCCGACGGCATCCGCACATGCGGACAATGGCAGCGAGTGAGTTCAGGATCCTGCAGAGTTAAGTCACAAGTCAAAGTGTATATTTTTGTTTCAAACTGGCTGAATCTTGCTGTGTTCTTCAGCTACAAATCAAGGCATATTCATTATCATACAAATGAAATATGACATTACATGTTGCATTGCAAAGAGAGGGAATATGCTGTTCTGTTCTCACTCCCTGATTATCAGCTGATTGCTTAAGTAATCAAGGGCACATATAACTGCCATGCTAAACAGAACTGTTGATATTTCCCAAGAGATAAGTATTTTTCTAACCAGAATCTTATTTTCAAACAATTAATAAATGGTCCAGTGTAGGTGTTGTGCCTTGTACTTTACACTAATTGATGAATAATTTTGCAGTTAATATTCTGAAATCTACATGGGTGCAACTCTTCTGGCCTGAGACGGTTTTCAGTTTTTAGGTTTTTGTCATAACGGAACATCTTGTTTTCTAGAGGAGAAGAGAAAAAAAGCACCTACCTGTTTGTGTCAGCTAATTGATGGCCAGTGAGACCTGTCTGTAGTCAGTTCAAGAGAGCTACATACTGAATGGTGTGCCCAACTTCCTCCTTTCCCAACCTTCCTCCACCTGCCCCTCACCCTTCCATTCACACTGGCAGAGCTGTCAAAATCACTACAGTGCTATCCTGGTTCCCTCACCACCCTCCCTCCCTTCTGTACTTTGACTGCGATCTCTCTCTCTCTCTCTCTCTCTCTCTCTCTCTCTCTCTCTCTCTTTTCCCAAGTCTCTGTCTCTCTCTCCATGTTTCTCTGTCTCTCACCTCTCACTGCCCCTCATCTCAGTGTTAAGGTCCGGTGTGCTGATAAAAAAGGAAACTGCCATTCTGTAGAATCATATTCATAAAAAAATAAAATAAATCTAGTCAACACAGACATTACCTCAATTTTCCTCCTTTCCTTCTTATCCCCTGACTTGACTACACCCCTCACTCGCTCCTCTTGCTTCCTTCCACCAGACACCACATCCCATATGCATACTTGCTTTTCCACTAGCACAGGTTGATTTTCTTCATTATCACTGCTAAAATATTCGATTCCCAATAGTTTGTCACCACCATAGTTCTCTGTCACTGCTTCAGTGAGTTCTGGGGAGGTGAAATCTGCCGTTTACGAGAGCAGTTAGGAGAACTGTGTGCCTGTCCTTTCAGTTCAAGTTCACCCTGGCAACACTCGTCCATATTTTCAGACCTGTTTACTTTATATTTATATTTGTTGTATTCTTGTCAAAATTGGTGTACTCTTCCTCAAAATAGTGTACCAAGCAAACATGTCCAAGGCTGTGATTCAGCTTCCTCATATATGCCTGTATTATTTATCTATTACAGTTTTCACATTAATATTATCACTGTTAGTACTAATGATTTCAGTTTAGCCCATTTGACCATACAGAACCAACTCAAGAGTAGGTATTCTTAGTTTTCTTTAAATACATTTACAAGTTCTCTTACTCAATTACTGTTTTATAAAGCAAGCTGTTAAGTTTTTATCACTTCATATTTTAATTCAATCTTTTCACTTTTAAGTCAAAATTTTGCAACGTTCATATATATGTTAGACTTAACTTTCGGCTGAGAGACCAATTGGTGTGAGTGACGAGCCTTTGAACGCACATGTAATTTCCAGTCAGATTAATAAAGATGTATTGTAATAGTATTGTATTTATTGTATCATATCTTCTTTATTTTTTAACCTTCACTGTAACAGCAACATGCAGAGTTGAAAAGTAATGCCAGTGTTTGCACTGTGAGACAGTGTCAGGAATTGACAGGTCCAAGTAAGATTCTGTTGGCTGGGATCAACATTTACTGTTTTTCTCTTGTCCAGTAGGGCAATTTGGTGGAACATTCACTTACCAGGATGGCTTCCAGAAACATTAATGCACCAAAGCACCAAACCTGAACACACACACACACACACACACACACACACACATATATACACACACAAGAACAATGATTAATATAGGTCTAAAATCTGACAGTTATCGTGGCCTTCTGTCTAGAAGTTGAGGGGATGGTGGGGGGGTTAGGGGTGAAATTTCAAAGGATTGTTTGGGGGAAAAAACAAAAAACAACCACCCAAAACAAGCTGTCTGAAACTATTTAATTTGTCTTCATAAACTATCACACACACACACACACAAAGTGAGAGACAGAGAGAGACAGTGTGTGTGTGTGTATGTATGTATGTGTGTGTGCATGCTGTGTGTATGTGTATGTTGTTATTTGGATAGGATGAAGAAAGACGTTTTTCCACTCAAGTTCTGTGTATAGGGTATTCCATTTTCTCACAGCTGTGGGAATAGTTTCAGATTTAAGTCATATGGTCTTTACTGCCTTGTTGCCCTTTCGGGTATGACACCATGCTTTGTTTTCTTGATCAGCCCCGTTATTTGTATTTTGCATGTAAATAAATCTTTCTTAATATTTTCTGACTGCTCTAATAATTTCAGTAAATGTTAAGAAGTTTGTTCTTATGACAGTAGTGTCTTTTTTTCTTTTCTTTTTTTCGGTAGCATATCTTTATTCAACACATCAGAAGAAAGATTTCCATTTACACCCTTCAAATTGAAGATGTTAGTTATCCCTGCAGCAGTCCATTCTTTTATGTAAACTGCTTTGTTGTCTCTTGTAATGTTAGCATTATAATGTATCTTTTAAGATAAAAATTCCTTCCAGTCCTCAGTTTTACATTTTGAACAGCAGTTTTTATAGTGTTTGATCAGTTTTCTCTTATTCTTTTTGTGGGGTGGGGGTGGTGGGGGACTGCATGTTTTTTAAACTCTTGACTATTCAAAATTGAATACTGTTTTTACGATTGTTTAAAACTGAAATGTTTGCTTTTTTATATTTCAGTGTGACTGGTATAACGCAGAGTAGCTATTGTGTAATGACACATTGGCTGTAAAGATTGTTTACAAGTTGCAATTATTTTTCTAGTTTTGAAACACCTTCAGCATCTTATTCTCACAGTGTTGTGGTGAGCAAAAGATATGATTTGATGTACTTAGCTCTGTTTTTTTCTTATGTGAAATGTGTAAGATTTTCATATTTCGTAAAACTTCTCCTTCCAGCTCCCCAAACCCCATGAACTCATTTGCACCTCTGCATTTAATAAACTGGTCTTTTCGCTTTGTACTTTGATTGCATTATATTGATGAGAAATGTATTGCATATTCTTTAACATTATTGCTTTGGTATAGCAAGAGTTGGTGCTGCAAACTTTTGCTGCTCTCTGTAAATGAAAATACTGCTGTGATGTGTAGTTAGGGTTGTCAGGTATGGTGTTAGTATTAGAGGTTGTCAGGTGTGGTGTCAGTGTTCGGGGTTGTCAGGTATGGTGTTAGTATTAGAGGTTGTCAGGTGTGGTGTCAGTGTTAGAGGTTGTCGTGTGTGGTGTCAGTGTTAGGGGTTGTCAGGTTTGGTGTTAAGGGTTGTCAGGTGTGGTGTCAGTATTAGGGGTTATCAGGTGTGGTGTTAGGGGGTGTCAGGTGCGGTGTCAGTGTTAGGGGTTGTCAGGTTTGGTGTTAGGGGTTGTCAGGTGTGGTGTCAGTGTTAGGGGTTGTCAGGTGTGGTGTCAGTGTTAGGGGTTGTCAGGTGTGGTGTCAGTGTTAGGGGTTGTCAGGTTAGGTGTTAGGGGTTGTCAGGTGTGGTGTCAGTGTTAGGGGTTGTCAGGTTTGGTGTTAGGGGTTGTCAGGTGTGGTGTCAGTGTTAGGGGTTGTCAGGTGCGGTGTCAGTGTTAGGGGGTGTCAGGTGCAGTGTCAGTGTTAGAGGTTGTCAGGTGTGGTGCCAGTGTTAGGGGTTGTCAGGTGTGGTGTCAGTGTTAGGGGTTGTCAGGTGTGGTGTCAGTGTTAGGGGTTATCAGGTGTGGTGTTAGGGGTTGTCAGGTGTGGTGTCAGTGTTAGGGGGTGTCAGGTGTGGTGTCAGTGTTAGGGGTTGTCAGGTGTGGTGTTAGGGGGTGTCAGGTGTGGTGTCAGTGTTAGGGGGTGTCAGGTGTGGTGTCAGTGTTAGGGGTTATCAGGTGTGGTGTTAGGGGGTGTCAGGTGTGGTGTCAGTGTTAGGGGTTGTCAGGTGTGGTGTCAGTGTTAGGGGTTGTCAGGTGCGGTGTCAGTGTTAGGGGTTGTCAGGTGTGGTGCCAGTGTTAAGGGTTGTCATTTGGGGTGTCAGTGTTAGGGGTTGTCAGGTGTGGTATTAGGAGTTGTCCAGTGCGGTGTCAGTGTTAGGGATTGTCAGGTGTGGTGTCAGTGTTAGGGGTTGTCAGGTGTGGTATTAGGGGTTGTCAGGTGTGGTGTCAGTACTGGTGACATGGTGTGTGCAGGTATTTGACGGAGGCAATGACAATCCTGGACCCCAAAGACCCGGTGACCCAGGAACACATCCCCGTGGTGCTGGAAGGGCTTGTAGGCAAACTGAGGACCTACCACCCTCAGAACAGAGACATCCGCTTGCTCCTCATGGCCACGAACTCTCTGCTTTCTGCCCAGTAGTGCACATGGACACCTGTGCGTGTGTTTGAGGGAAGGGGGGCAGAGGTGTAGGGAGGAGGGGTGGGGAGTGAGTGGACATCAGGGTGTATCCGTTGTTGTGTTGCCCTGTCTCTTGTCACTGTTGTTGCTAAACCACTTTGAAAGGGTGAAGGGAGAGTGGGGAGGGGGGGGGGGATTGTTCATTTCACCAGTTTGTGTGTATGATTAGTCATCAGCACGCATTAATACACAATGCACTGTTGTGACAAGCTGAGATAGCACTATTTTGTCCGAACAGCAGTCTATTTTCTTTAGGCACAAAAGTGATTGATACAAAGACTACAGCATGACTCAGTGAAACAATAGGCACAGTAACTGAGTGATTGGAGCATTTAGTATAATGTTAGGGTCAGTCTTAGGGTCCTTGGTTTGATCCCAGTTGGGACTGGTGGGTAAACGTTAACAGAATGTGCACATCTGAAAACCTTTCATAGTTCATGTGTCTATGCACATGGAGATCAATTACACATATTAATAATGTATGTCAGTTTGCAGGTTAGTGGAAATGCATCAATTCCAAGCATACATCAGTTATAAAACCCCCAGCAAGTAGGTTTGGGTTATGTTGCAGAAGAAGGAAGACTGTCTTAAAATCTATCTTTGGTGCTTTAAATGTCAACTGTCGGGTTCAGTTGTCTTATGAATAGAGGTGGTACGGATTTAGCTTAAAAAAAAAAAAAAAATTTTTGAAAAAAGGTTGTAAGAGTACCCAGGAATAACTGATACAAGGTCATCTTTGGCTGCAACAGACTTTCTGCTTGAAAGTGGACTGCTGTCAGTGGGAAGTGTTTCAGCACAGTGCATGAAAGTGGACTGCTGTCAGTGGGAAGTGTTTCAGCACAGTGCATGAAAGTGGACTGCTGTCAGTGGGAAGTGTTTCAGCACAGTGCATGAAAGTGGACTGCTGTCAGTGGGAAGTGTTTCAGCACAGTGCATGAAAGTGGACTGCTGTCAGTGGGAAGTGTTTCAGCACAGTGCATGAAAGTGGACTGCTGTCAGTGGGAAGTGTTTCAGCACAGTGCATGAAAGTGGACTGCTGTCAGTGGGAAGTGTTTCAGCACAGTGCATGAAAGTGGACTGCTGTCAGTAGGAAGTGTTTCAGCACAGTGCATGAAAGTGGACTGCTGTCAGTAGGAAGTGTTTCAGCACAGTGCATGAAAGTGGACTGCTGTCAGTAGGAAGTGTTTCAGCACAGTGCATGACTCACTGTTTTGTTCACACTTTGGGCTTATCTTCACTGTTTTATCTCCTGGTTTTGTTTTTTGTTGTTTTTTCATTTGTATTTCTTTAAGGAGTGGGGGGGGGGGGGGGGGTTATCATTTTACGGAGGTGTTTTATTTGTTTACTTATTTTTTTTAATATTGAGGTTCAAATATGATTTGGTACATTTCACTATTTTGTGAATCACTGTGTTCTGAAACATACTGGGTAATGATTTGTATTTAGAACTGTCATAGTATATTTAGTGATTAATTATGATATTACAGACATAAAAATCTTGGATTCAGTGCACACTGGAGAATGAGGCAAAACTGAGCAGTGTGTATTCCCATGAGGTTCAGAGTTACAGATCTAATTAGAATGTTCTTGTTCAATCGTAGGTTGCACATTTGTTACAGCTTGAAGTATGGATGAATGCCTTCAATAAGGGTTAGACAAACATCCTTGATGAGTCCTTTGCTTTAAAACAAATGGAAGGAAAAAAGGACAAGTGGGAAGAGTTGCTGTTTCTTTGTGCTTCTTGAAAAATGTATAAGGAGATTTATCCACCACGCATACATCTGGACCCATCATAGCCCTTCTGATTTAAAGCGTCTCTGTTTGTTTTAAGAATCACAATTCCCAAAATAGCATTCTGAAAAATATGACATGAAGCCACAAAATCTGCAAACTTAAACATGAGAAAAGCGGAAACAAATTGTGCTAATTTTTTCCTGAGTTCATTTTGCCTCAGACTGGAAACACACAAGGAGAGATTCGAGTATAGGCTTTGTGTTTTAACCCAAGGTTGCCCTGCTGAGTCCACATATCAGAAATATTATTGTCTCTACATTCAGTCTTGTTCCTCACATTCCGTCAAAATTGTGGATAATTTGTACTGCATAAATGATTGACAAAAGTACCTTAGGTTGCAGATATGTGTTCAACATTGCAGATTAAACACTCTGAAGTGTGTTGAAACCAAGAACTGGATCTTCCCCTCCCTTCCCACTACCCTTTTCCCTTAAAAGTAGTATTTGTTGACAAACTGGCAGTATCAGATGCTGGTGGGTGACAGTTATTGTGGTAGGTTCATTCAGATGCACTCATGCAGATCCGTATTTTTTTGTCTTACAAACCGTTTTTCATTTCCCACTGATAAAGTGATACACTGTATTGGTCCAAGTTTGATCAAACCATTACAGTTATTTCTATTATGGTAGTCGTTTCCAGAACTTGGCACTATTTTCTTCCTTTTTTTTTCTATGCATTGAGAACATGAACAAGTTTTCAGTTGTTCATTCATCCAGCTTTGGGACATTTGGCAGTTGATGTCTGATCACTACTTTGTCTTCACAGCTACACCATCAGTCCATCTCTGGCAGTGAATGAGGTCATTTTCTCCAGCTATCTGATCACTTGTTAATCATACTACTATATTTCATCCACCCTTTAATAGCTAATACAAGCAGTATGTCCACTTTTCTGTGTCAGGTGTGCATAAAGGGCAATGATGAATTTGTATTAACTTTTGATTCCTTTTTTTTTCTTTTCTTTTCTTGGCATATTTATGGTACTCAGTATTTGTGTGCATGTCATTCATTGAAACTGTGTGAGAGAGAGAGACATACACTGCACATTTGAATCATTGAAATTTTATGCGTGTGTGTGAAAGAGAGGTGACAGACACAATATGTTTGTGTGTGCAGAAAACTTTTTTTTTCGTGATTTGCCTGTGCCTTCTCATAAGTGTGTATGTGCTCTTTGGGTGATAATGTGAATACAGATCTGTCCAAGTAGTGAGCAGCTGTATAGACCAGCATATTTCGATCATGGTCTGGTTGGTGCTACTCACTCTGGTGTGAAAGGAGAGGTGGAGCACTGGCTGTTGTTTTTGGGTTTGTTCTTTTCCTCTGAGATCTGGATGTTGTATTAAAAATTCAGTTAATATGATGTCTGTGTATGTGGCTAGCTTTACATTGGCTTTTCTTTTTAATCCCAGAACATATTCCTGAAATATGACACTAGTACATTAATGTGTAAATTACATCAATGACCCAATGAAACAAACTTTTTTGTTGTTGTTCTATAACACTTACAGCTAACATTTCTTTCCTTTTTGTGTCATTTTCTTATTTCACAATTTTAAATTCCAAATCTTGTATTTGATTTTAAGCTATTTAATTTTTATCATTGTGACTGCCCAAATAAATGTTAATAGTTAACAACGAAGGAAGACTGTCACTCACATGACTTTGAAGCCTTCGTGGTTTTTTATCATTCATTGAATTTTACAGTAGCGTGGCTCGTCTTACATTTTGTGCAGAAATTCTGTTCATGTGAATATCATCAGTGCCCTTTCTCTACTTTCAGTGTGTGTTTTGGAAACTTGCTTTCAGAGTTGGCAGAGCTTAAGGCAGTCAAGTATGAATAAAGAAAGAGTTTGGAAGAACGTGATTTTATGTTTTTCTTTTCAGACAGCATTGCTGAGCTGCACCATTTTGGTACTGCTCTTAGATTATTGCTTGTTTGTTTTGGTGAAAGAATGAAGTGGCTTATTTAAATCGTTAATTGTATTTGTCATATTTTGGGATCTGTAAGGTTCATCATGACTTTTACATCCATACATAGGTTTACCGGACCGTAATGCACAGTTCTAAATAGACTGCAAGCAGGAAAACCATATGTAGACTCACATGGTGGTTGAAAATGTAATGCAGATGTGGAAAACAAATTGAAATCCTCAGATTTCTACAAACACATAATTACTGCAACCAGAAGATGTTCTTTTCTAAGTCTGATGCTGAAACTTGTGAAAATTGATAGCTTAAAATATTATCCACATTTTGATATCAGACATGGTAGGAATATTTCTCTTTTTTTTTTCCATAGAAGTTGTTTTCCATCATTCTGATTCTTTATAATGATGACTTTCTGTTCATGTAGCTGAAGAAAAATGTTTTTTTGGGCATTCCACATCAGCTTAGCATAGATAAATCATAATGGTGAGCTTTGACATACACCTATTTTGTCTAAATAAAATAAGAGATGAGATTTTTCCATAAATTTTAATCCGAGAGCCATGGATTCTGAGATAAGTGTAAATCTGTCGAGAAAATCAAGGGATATATATGTATGTGTGATGAGTTCGTTTTCTATTGATTGGGCTCACATGTTGATCTGTTTTCCCAAACTGTCTCCATTCTTGTTTGATTCAAAATGCAGCAAACTGTATACTTGAGAGAATCTGTTTGAAAATGCCACTTAATGCCCTTGGCTACATTTGTTGGTGCACACACACATGTTGATCTGAATTAGATACACTCAAAATGGAAAAGTTCTTCACAGACCAAAGATGCGTTTGCGTTACATGCATACAATATTATATTTTTGTTCAAACAAGTATGCAGTGTGTCACTCATTTTAGACATCCGTACATGTGTTTCTCTGTCACTGTTCCCTTCGTTTTCTAATGGTTGTATTTCTGTATTGCTTGACATTACTCCTTCGGCTTTCTACCAATTGTATAACAGTGTGTGTGTTTATGTGTGGCCATGGGATGAAGGAATGGCAGGAACAATCCCATACCTCTCTCTATTCTTTCTCTCTGCCCTCTTACAGTGGCACACACCACACACATACTCGCACACATAGTCATACACACACATGCAGATCTTTTTATACTCACAGGGACATACACAACACTCACGCGCATGCATATATGCATGAATTTACACACACACACATAATTCATTCACATACACATGCAAATCTTATCTTCTCACTCATTCACATCAAGTCTTACCATCTCCCTCTCTGACAGTCCCGATATGGCCGTGCGCGATCGGATAGACTATGAGCAACAATGAACAATGAACTCTCCCTCTCTTTTTACGCACACATACGTGCGCGGCACGCACGCACACACACACACACACACATAGATATGTCTACACACACATACACAGGATTCACACACACATGCAAATCTTACTACCTCACTCACACATCAAGTCTTGTCATCTCCCTCTCTCTTTACAGACACAAATGGAAATCTTCTCACGCACATCAAGTCTTACTATCTCTCTCCATCTCTCTTTTTACACACAAACATGCGTGTGTATGTGCACGCACACACTGGCACGTAGGCAAGCATTAGTTATTACTATTACCTGATTATAGTGTGGTTCTTCTTATTTTTTCTTTCACCTAGTTGTTTTTAAATTTTCTTCACTAAATCAGCTTCAACCCTTGACGTTTTTTTGACAAAGCAAGTATGTAGGAGCTTGTTACACATTTTTGTTAAAATGAAGACTTTTTTTCTTTTTCTTTTTTTAGATCCCTTCATCCGTGAACATTTTCTTGAGATAGAAACTGGAGGAAGAGAAACATGGATGGCAAATCCCTGATGCTTGAATAGTGAGAAGCAAGCATTCTCATTACATGTTTGGCCCATGGATTTTCAGATGTTCTCCAGCTTCAGGGGCAAAGTTTTTCAGGATCCAAACATTTCCAGTCCCTTTCCGTGGAAACATAAGATTCTGCCTGTGGTAGGGTTTTCTTGTGGTCATGGACTGCAACCACCTCGTTCACAAAGCCTAAAGTGTATGTCTAATGTAATATCAATGGTTGTTTGTTCCATTTTTTTTAAGCCTGTCATGAACACTTCCACACTCCATTTTAGCACATGTGTGTTGGGTATGTTTATGTTTCCATAAACCACTAAACGCTTACATGTAGGTGGATTGAGTTTTTTCACCAGGTGCACTCAGTCAGTTGACAGGTTGGAAGTCTGATCCTGCACGTATCCAGTAGGGGGTCATCCAGGTCTCTGCTGGGCATTCACTGTATCTCCTCAACATCAACCAATAAAGAAAATATTGCTCACCAGTGTTGACTCCGTAGTCCACTATTCTTCTTCTTCTTCTGCGTTCGTGGGCTGCAACTCTCACATTCACTATGTACACGAGTGGGCTTTTACATGTATGACTTTACCCCGCCATGTAAGCAGCCACACTCCGCTTTCGGGGGTGTGCATGCAGGGTATGCACTTGTTTCCATAACCCACTCTGATATGGATTACAATATCTTTAACGTGCGTATTTGATCTTTCTGCTTGCATATACACATGAAGGGGGTTCAGGCACAAGCAGGTCTGCACATATGTTGACCTGGGAGATCGGAAAAATCTCCATCCTTTACCCACCAGGCGCCGTCACCGAGATTCGAACCCCGGACCCTCAGATTGAAAGTCCAACGCTTTAACCACTAGGCTATTGCGCCCGTCAGTCCACTATTCACTGAAGACTCCATGTACCACAACGTTACTGTCACCCCAGAAGACCAGTGCCAGCTGCAAGACCTGGATCTTCAAGGAGGAGAAAAAGAAAATGACTTGTCCAGAGAAATGCAACACAACACATGACCTGGAGAAGGCCTGCATCCTTCATGGACATTGTCTGAAACCAAATGCCTTGGCACCAACACTCTGCTGACCTAACAAGGGATGCCCACCTCAACATAGTGACCAAGACCAACAGGACCCTAGGCTTCATACGCAGGTATCATACGACCCTCAACAGTAAAACCTAGAAGAGCAGCTTCATGGCTCGAGCCAGACAACTTCTGGAGTATGCTAACCTAATCTTGGATCCCCACACCAACTCCAGCAGTAATTCAGTCGGTTCAGAGACGTGCTGTGGAATGGGTACCATCAGACCTTAAGATCAGAGGAACTGTTGATCAAGTTCAGTTGGCCCTTCCTGCAGATCCAGCACATGGAGACCCGCCGAGCCGCTATGTACAAGTTCCACCATGCACTAGTGATGATAACACCTGCAGTGTTCCAACCCACTGTCGGAAAGAACCGATTTCCACCATTTACCCATCAGATGCCAGTCCCGGGATCAAACCTAAGACCATCATATTGAACCAACGCTCTGACAACTCGGCTTTTGTGCATGTCATTTGTTTGTTTTTGGTTTGTTTTTTGTTTGTTTGTTTGTTTTGTTTATGGACAAGTTTGAACGAAGTCCGAAACATGTACAATCTTATGAAATACGTTATCGTCGTCTCCAAAATGAGGGCATTGACACTGGTAACTTAACAAAACTTCCTAACAATTCCACTGTACACTTCAACTTTTCTTCAATTATTTTTTTAATTTTTTTTATTTATTTTTTTAAACTTTTCGTTTTCTTCTTCTTGCAGCTAGCAATGAGAGGTGATTGGCAGTGCAAGTGTTGATATGAGTATGCCTCTGGAAAAAAGACACACACGCACGCACGCACGCACGCACGCACACAAACGTGTGCGCGCGCGTTCGGTGTATTCCACATTTCGACGAGAAGCTCGACGTCAAAAATCAAAAAGTAGGTGATAAAGAGATGGCAACGTAATGCATTCGATTAAAAGTTAACGTTCAAAACAGTGATTTAAATCGTCGTAATAGTTACGGCAGTTTATGTTTACATTATGTTGCCCTTGTTTGCTTCCAGAAATAACAATACAAGTAACCTGCGCGCAGTGTGTGTGTGTGTGTGTGTGAAGTTAGTCAAAATTATTTCACAAATTTGTCAGGCTTTTGGCCCGCGTGTGGTGTGATGGGGAAAAAAATGCATGCACTATTAAAACCAAGCAAAAATCTTTTTAGGAGTATACAGAAAATAGTTTATTTGAATATTTAGCTGAATTTATTAATAAGCTAAAAAGTAGGAGGTTCCTTGGATAAAGAGAGTGGTTTTACGATTTTATTCCCCGTATCTTTGCATTGAGAGACCATATGGCGACAGTGTTGACTTTGTTCACCGTTATCTTCAGCCACACACAGGAGTGGCTGCTGTGTGTGTGCGCGTGCAAAAACAGCTGCACTTTTCCTTGCTGTCGTCATGCGGACTTTTTCACCATTTAAACCAGTCTGATAATGTGTGAGTCATGGGGTAACACTGTGTTATCACGCCGTCCTCCTTTGACACTCTTCTCAAGAATAACAGAAACCGACATCTCGAAAAAAGTTTGCTCGTCTCAAAACAGGACAGTACTGGAGAGGGGGGCGATAGGGGGAGGTGTTCCTGGACACTCGTCTCAAGAGTTTCTTCATGAAGGAAAAACTTAAAACAAACAAAACACGCTTATTTCAAAAAGGGTCAATATGTTGTTGGTTAATTGACAACACCAGTAAGAGAAAGACCTTATACGTAATATATGTCATATATATATAATTATAGGGTCTTTAGATGTTGACTGAACGAGAAGATAAAAAAACAAAACAAACAACAACAAAAACAAAAACGGCTGTACAGTGTCAATTGACGGCCTGGATAAGCATGGTCTGGATGAAGAAAAATTAACCCTGTTCAGTGTGTGTTGATTATTGCCCGTCTGATGACTAAGGTCGGTCCAGAGCTTGAAGCTCTGTCGGCATAATTACGTTATGTCAACTCTCAACTGACGGCTGTGTCGATCTGACATCCAGTTTTCGTCGCTTTCTTCTTCTTCGTCTTCTTCTTCTTCTTCTTCTTCTTCTTCTCTCTCTCTCTCTCTCTCTCTCTCTCTCTCTCTCTCTCATTCATTCATTCATTCATTCTGTCTCAATATATATATCATGGTATCAAGAAAAGATCTCATGATCAATGGTGATTACTGAACAGATGTTTCTACATTAATTTTGTACCTTATATAATGTTTGTGATGTTGGTGAATGTGTAAGATTAAAATGACACTACAAACATGATGTTAAAATGCTAAGAATGTCAAATGTACATTATAAGCACGTTTATTATTATCATTATTATTATTATTATCAACGTGTGTGAGTGTGTGTGTGTGTGTGTGTGATCATTAAAGAAGTTTGTCAACCCTTGATTTTTTGCAGGCTGAACGACAATCAGTGATAACCAAAACATCCTTTTCGACTTTTATCAGCTTGTCTGATTCTGTTGAGATTTGCCAGCACGCAAGTTCATATATTGTAACAATGTTTATCCAGATTGTACCCCATTTAGCAATGGCGTCACACACAAGTTCACGCACGCACGCACGCACACACACACACACCACACACACACACACCATTACCACATTCAAAACAGCATCATTACATGCATTATTACATTCCTTAGATTTGATTAAATGGGTTATGTTACATTCCATTACTGAAATACATGATGATAAATCAGTAAATAATTCGGAACACGGAAAAAAATATTAATAAGGACACGAATCTTTATGAGCGGCAACAAAACACTTGGGTAAAGCAATAGACTGGTAATAAAACTCGCCTGCGGCGTTTTGGCGAGATGCCCATTGTTGTCAGTGGGCCCGAGGGGTGTGGGGCACGGGGCAGGTTCTGCAAACAACCTGTTACCTGTGGGACACGTGGACCTGTAGGCACAATGTTCCTTGGCTGTGCACTCCGATGTAGCTGCTGGCTCCTTTGACAGGTGAAGAAAGGAGTGATCCTGGGGACGGCAACCTGCTGAGAACCTAAATCTCCTTCCATCAATTCGCCAGGCAACACATTTTGCCGCCATTAATCAGCCAGCAGCCACAATTGGCAGTCTTCACCGCAGTCTGTGCAAGAACACACTCTCTCTCTCTCTCTCTCTCTCTCATACAGAGCGTACAAAATGTTATCCCGCTTAGATGCCAATGGTAAGAAAAAGTGGGTTTCAAATATGCGCATTTGTTTATTTTAAAAATGGATTTAGACATGTTTGGTTAGATCAGTGTGTTGGTTGCTCTAAAAGTTTTATGTATACCTACACTTTTCGTCGACGTCTGATTGATTGCAGGTGGCAAACTTAGAATGTAAATACTAATATGCATACTGAAAGGCCCGGTTTAGTCTTTATATATTGGCCAGTACTCATGATTCGAACCCTTATCTGTTGTTAAATATTGATAGACATACCACGTTATTATTTAGACTCGGTATAACTTATTTGACTGTTCATCGTTTAAGGTATAAACTATCTAAGGAATCTGATTCAGTATGTCCATTATGACAGAAATCAAAAGATGTACATCTCGTCCGTTGTGAAGCACTGAGCAAAGTTAAAGACTCATTCGACCTAAACATCATAAACAGTCACGTGTGTTCAGTTTATGTGTGTTGAGTTTATCATCGTCAAGTACTGGTATTGCTGTTCAACGTAACATCTCTGAAGTGCGTTTATGTTAAAAAGAAATAGCTACTCCATGATGTTGTGTTACTCCCATGGGTGTGTATGTGTGTGTTTAATTGTTAAAATGTTCTCGCATTTTATGTTGCATATATCACGAACTGTTCGCACACCCCTTCATTAGCGACCTTGGCCTGTAATCATCCATATCCATATCCATCTCTCTCTCTCTCTGGTAGTGGTGGCAGTGATGTAGTCCTTCAGCCAGCCCCTCAAATTAAGGGGGTCGGTACCACTCATAGTGGCAAGTGTTATCATATATTTTTGGAATCGTTTATGTCCCTAGATGTCAGAAAATCATGATAATGTTGTGAACGTGGCAGCTGTCTGCATGTTATCACGTGATTTCTAACCCCATCCTACCGCTTCGAGAACGCGCACCGTGATCAAGCTCTGTTCTCCCAGAGCCTAAACCATTGAAGATAGAAAAACCATTATTGAACAAAAAAGATGTATAATAGCATGCTAAACAACTTTTGTTCTTATAAGTATATCAAATTATTATTTGTTCGTGAAATGTAGTGGCGTTTTGAGGATTTCATGACATATTCACACAAAATTCGGCATGTCGTCTTTTGTCAAAGCTAAATCGTTAGATATAGGAAGACACTTTATGAAGCAAAACGAAGCGCATGGGACTTGTGAACAACTTTTATTCTCATAACACTATCAAAATGTTGATCGTTTTGGAAAAGCAATCACTTTTGTGAGTGTCATCAAAGATTACGCAACACGACAAAATTCTCAGTTTGTGTTCTGCTCTGCCTAAATGGTTGCAAAGAAAAAAGTATTACTATACAAGAAGATGTAAAATAGCACGCAAAACAACTTTTGTTCTCATACATTTATCAAAATATTAATTCGTTCATGAAATGTAGTGCCGTTTTGAGGATTTCATGACAAAATTCACACAAAATGCGGCACTTCGTCTTTTGTAAAGGCTACCTAGTAAGATATAGGAAGACATATTTAGAAGCAAAACGAAGTGCAAGGGACTTGTGAACAACTTTTATTCTCATAAAACTATAAAAATTGTTAATCGTTTCGGAAAAATCATGGCTTTTGTGAGTTTCATCAAAAATTACGCAACACAACAAAATGCTCAGTTTGTCCAAGTCGGTGTAATGCTCTGCCTAAATGGTTGTAGATGTAAATATACAAGTAACGCTAAACAACCAGATGTAGAATAACACGCTAAAGAAAAATTGAGCAGAAATAAATTAAAGTCAAAGTAAAAGATATTGCATTTTGACCGTGGGCACACATGCAAACTGGGGGAGGGGCAAAACAGATACAATACAATACAGCTAAATCTATTAAAGGTAAATCAAACAGCAACGTTTGTTTTTATCATTTGATATGTGAAATTATCGCACATTCTTATGATATAGGGATTAACATAAAGAAAGTAAAATCTATGTTTTTCCTATGTTTGTGTCTGTTTCAGACGGCGTCAGAGGGCAGTACTGACCACCAGAAGTACTTCTGATTGATAAGGATCCAGTAACCATCATGACAGAAGCTCCGCCTGAAGGAAGACCCGGATTAAAGTCTTCAGCTGACCAGTGTATCATCCACTAACAGACTTACAAATGTGATGAAAATGAGTCTGATTTTATCTCCAAATTCATTCCAATCATGGGAAACTGCTTGAAGCGGCTAAAATAAGGAATCATGCACCTGTGCTGGATGCTGCCAAGACGGTAGTTGGTATGGAAGTACCAAAAATAAAATGCCATTTATACTGCAGAACTGTCTTCACTGTGAAACATACTTTGAACAGCCTGAAAAGAAAAGCAGAGGAACCAGTTCAACCACGTGAGGAAGCTTCGCAGACAAAGTGGCAAAGTCGAGGACCATCTTCTACTTCAAGAGTTCTTCCAAAACAATGTATATTTTGTGAAAAGTCTTCGAAGTGTTTGTAAAAATCTAACACAAGAGAACAGTTAAATACAGGCAAAAGAACTTCGTGTGGGCAAAACCCTACGTGACATTGCTGTGAAAAAATGTGACACCAAAATAACTGCTGTGACAAGCAGGGACGTGGTAGCAGCTGAGGCACAATACCGTCGGACATGCTACAAATTATACACTAAAGAAACATATATAAGAAACATGTAAAGACAGGTTGCCAACTCAGAAAGAGGCTGATGAGGAAATGCCAGATAATGAAGAAAGGGTATGTCAGAACGCAGAAGATGCATCGTATGCCTTGCTTTTCAAGCACATCAAAGAACTAATGGCACAGCCAGACGTCATTCCTCTAGTGTCTCTTACTGAGAAGTTGAAGATGTTCATGTCAGTGAATGGTATCAAAGACGTCAAAGATTCCACAACTAGACACATCCGTAGAAAGCTTGAGATTAGATTTGGTGAGGAGCTGATTATGTTTCCAGATGAAAATGGAAAGATTTTAGTGATGCCAGTCACTCTCAGTCCCCACGAACTTGGCCCAATGTATCAGGCACTCAAAATACAGCTGGCCTTGTGGAAATCAGACAGCTCATCGACTGACAAAGTGTTGGATAAAGCATCTCTGCATCTTTGACAAGCAGTGAAAAATTCGCAGAACAAGTCACTATGGCACATCAACCCCTCAGATTTGGACACAATGGAATCTGTTGGACCCGCTGATCGGAAACGCTTCCTTCTGGCACTCATTACCGGTGATCCAAACAACGAGAACCCATCAACCAGGAATCGAATCCTTATCGACTCGTTTAACCAAGACAATGTGTTTGCTGTAAATCATGGGCAACAGAAGACTCCAAAACACATCCTTTTGTAATATGGTCTGAAAAGTCTTACTTGAAACGTGGAGCTGATCAGAACGTTGAACAGGCTAGGACATGGAGTATCATATGCACAGCTTGAAGAGAACGACACAGCATTGTGTCTACAAAAGATAGCAGATTCCATCAACAAGAGAGTGATTCTTCGCAGGAGCAATGTCACGTAGGGTTTTACCCACACGAAGTTCTTTTGCCTGTATTAACTGTTCTCTTGTGTTGGATTTTTTCAAATACTTCGAAGACTTTTCACAAAATATACATTGTTTTGGAAGAACTCTTGAAGTAGAAGATGGTCCTCGACTTTGCCACTTTGTCTGCGAAGCTTCCTCACGTGGTTGAACTGGTTCCTCTGCTTTTCTTTTCAGGCTGCTCAAAGTATGTTTCACAGTGAAGACAGTTCTGCAGTATAAATGGCATTTTATTTTTGGTACTTCCATACCAACTACCGTCTTGGCAGCATCCAGCACAGGTGCATGATTCCTTATTTTAGCCGCTTCAAGCAGTTTCCCATGATTGGAATGAATTTGGAGATAAAATCAGACTCATTTTCATCACATTTGTAAGCATCCAGCACAGGTGCATGATTCCTTCATTTTCATCACATTTGTAAGTCTGTTAGTGGATGATACACTGGTCAGCTGAAGACTTTAATCCGGAGCTTCTGCCATGATGGTACTGGATCCTTATCAATCAGAAGTACTTCTGGTGGTCAGTACTGCTCTCTGACGCCGTCTGAAACAGACACAAACACAGGAAAATATAGATTTTACTTTCTTTATGTTAATCCCTATATCATAAGAATGTGCGATAATTTCACATATCATACCTGTATATTTACAACTGCAACCATTTAGGCAGAGCATTACACCGACGTGGACAAACTGAGTATTTTGTCGTGTTGCGTAATTTTTGATGAAACTCACAAAAGCCATGATTTTTCCGAAACGATTAACATTTTTATAGTCTTATGAGAATAAAAGTTGTTCACAAGTCCCTTGCACTTCGTTTTGCTTCTAAATATGTCTTCCTATATCTTACTAGGTAGCCTTTACAAAAGACGAAGTGCCGCATTTTGTGTGAATTTTGTCATGAAATCCTCAAAACGGCACTACATTTCATGAACGAATTAATATTTTGATAAATGTATGAGAACAAAAGTTGTTTTGCGTGCTATTCTACATCTTCTTGTATAGTAATACTTTTTTCTTTGCAACCATTTAGGCAGAGCAGAACACAAACTGAGAATTTTGTCGTGTTGCGTAATCTTTGATGACACTCACAAAAGTGATTGCTTTTCCAAAACGATCAACATTTTGATAGTGTTATGAGAATAAAAGTTGTTCACAAGTCCCATGCGCTTCGTTTTGCTTCATAAAGTGTCTTCCTATATCTAACGATTTAGCTTTGACAAAAGACGACATGCCGAATTTTGTGTGAATATGCCATGAAATCCTCAAAACGCCACTTCATTTCACGAACAAATAATAATTTGATATACTTATAAGAACAAAAGTTGTTTAGCATGCTATTATACATCTTTTTTGTTCAATAATGGTTTTTCTATCTTCAATGGTTTAGGCTCTGGGAGAACAGAGCTTGATCACGGTGCGCGTTCTCGACGCGGTAGGGTGGGGTTAGAAATCACGTGAAAACATGCAGACAGCTGCCACGTTCACAACATTATCATGATTTTCTGACATCTAGGGACATAGACGATTCCAAAAATATATGATAACTCTTGCCACTATGAGTGGTACCGATTAACCTGCTGGCTGATGGACTAATGGTAGTAGTAGTAGTAGTAGCAGTGGCACTGTATCTTTAATTTGTTTTGTCTGCTTGTTGAATTTCTTTGCCCTAAGGGCTGGATGAAAAAAAGCATGTCCTTGCTCCACTTCCCTCATTAAAGAAAATTCCTTCCTTCATTTATTCATTCTCTCTCAGCGTGTTATATTTTCATCACGCGTGCTCCATTGTGGCGAACTGTTCATGTGCTGTCGTTGTGCGCCATCAGCAGCAGTGTGTGCACTGACTTCAGGACCGACACCACGTGATGTACAAACAGCTTCACTGGTACGGAGCGGCCATGCACTTCACAGCACGCTGGATTATCTGTTTGTTTCCCCTGCGGGAGCTACTGTTCACCAGCAAGTCCCTATCGACTGCTACAACCTGTTGCATGCGTGCGCTTCTTGAAGCGCGTGCTCACTGTGAAGTTGTTTGCGGGCTGGCGGGTGGAGTGGGTTGGGGGGTTGCCTCTGTTTTCGTGGGAGGTAAGTGAAACTGTCACCAAACTGGGCAGACTGTTCAATAGACTGGATCAATAGCTTGTGAACAACGCTATCTAAGACCAAAGCCTGTGCCAGGCTTGGAATAAATTCGCATCCCAGTCGGTGTTTGGATCTTTCTTTGTGCTGTTGTCGCTGTATGTACATGTCAAATGATTGACTGAACAGTGACGGACTGAAAGCTTCCATTCAAAGGAAGCCCCCTCCCTCTCCCGAATCCCGCCCCCTCTTTTGTTATGCTACTGTTACTATTATGTTCCATCAGTTGTTTGAAAACAAATGTGTACACACACACACACACACACACACACACACACACACACACACACAGAGAGAGAAAGAGAGAGACAGACAGACACAGACACACATATATGTATATATATATGTGTGTGTGTGTGTGTGTGTGTGTGTGCGAATTTCATCCTCAGATTAATACCAGTGGGCTTTCATCACAGTTAAAGATTTGTTGAAGATTAATAACAACGACCTGTATTCGATAAGCAGGTTATATGGGTCATGGGTTTCGGTCAGATTTGTTTTGGTTTTATTTTTGTTTTGTTTTTTTACAAATGCCCATGAGCATACATATATACACATCTGCTAGATCTTATGCATAAAACAACAACACCAACTGTTATAATACCAGAATATAACACAATGTAATGACAAAACCACGGCCCTCCAATTAATAAAGAAGTGAATACAGAAGCATTTATACTAATGTTATGACGGAAGCATAATATCAACTTATGATATTACCCGACTGATGGGTACAACGTTTTGAATTCAGAATAACACAGACCAGTCAAACCCTGTGCTCTGAGTCCTGTGGACGGACTGTAGCTGGAGGGTCGTGGTTGTGGTCCTCTCACCCACTCTGGCTCCGCGACTAAAAGCAACAACTGTCGTCAGTGAGAGGCTCAACTGGTGGTGCATTTGTCATTTGTCTGTGCTGCTCGAGAACAGAACAACACTGAACAACGCCCAAGTGACGTGCAGCCCCGCCCCCCCCCCCCCCGACCCCCAATCCCCCTCCGCCCCCTCTCTGGTAGGTGGTTTCACATTGATGGCGCCCTGTGGACTGCTGGCCCAGGGACAGAGGCACAGCGAACCTAGGCGTGGCTGTGTGAATGTGAATATAGAGGCAGTGGAGGCAGAGGTGTGGGCGGAACCCATGATGAGTGGCTTGAGAGTAACACGACTAGGGGGACATGGAAGACGGGACGGCAGGAAAATGATAATAATAATAACAACAACGATAATAATAATACAATATTTATAACCTACATATAAAGTGTCTCGTTTAATATGGAAATCGTAGCCTTCAATGACACTGTAGATAACGGAAAACGTAATCTTAGCATTGTAAGCAGGTTTGGGTGGAAACTAACACACATTTCGAAAATGACGTACTTGGAACTAGCACTGTATGAAAATTAAAAAAAAAAATGTATTCATGTGTGTTCCGTCCTGCTTCCTCTCTCTCGCATGACTATATATATATATATATATATATATATATATATATATATATATGTATATATATGTGTGTGTGTGTGTGTGTGTTATAGTACTGTTTCTTTGTTGCTGTTGCTGTTTGTTTTGTGCAGATACCGCCAGCAAGCTGCAGACACGATACTCTCTTCGTCGTCATGTTAAGGTCCTACATCTCATTGTCGCACACCACCGACGTGTGTATCCAAGGCTTGGCTGGCTTCCAAGGACGGAGGCAGTAAATCAGATGTCAATCAGCCAGTCGCGGTCCGCGGGACGGCAGAGAGGGCGGGATGGCCGTGGTGTAATTACCTCGTTGGAACCTCGGACAGTTATCGCCTAATGGCGATCAGGAAGCCAGGATCTCAAGAGGAGGTAAATCCTGCTTGCACTACACAACGGATGTTGATTTTACGACGGCGAGTTGGGCTGAAGGGCGTTGTCAGTGATGGATGGCATGGATTAGGACAGTCACAGCTGCTTGATCCAACTGGTTCAGCGCTGCCATACACGCCACTTCCACACCAACAGTGGTGAAATGGTAGCTAGGGAAGGGTGTGTGTGAGTGTGTCTGTGTGTATGTTTGACTTACATCTTAACTAATTTCTCATGGAGATGAGCAATATGTAAAGTGGTCACGGCCACTGATACCAAACATTTACCTCCAATCGACGGAGTGTGAAAATTAGATAAAACTAAAAAATAATAACTTTAATTTATAATCTTCAAGGAAAAAAAGAGAAAATTCGTTCTGGTCGCTAAGATACTTGTTTAAGTCAGCTTGAGGCCACAGACGAGCAATGGTCAGCGTGTTATGTGAGCGAGTGTCTGATCCCTGATCGACATTCTTGTGACTGTTTCCAAAGGACTGTTGCAGTTGTGTGACATGGAGCGTTGATAGCCACTATGTGAGCGGGTGTTGATGTCGGTCACAACGTCACGAAATTTTCTCAGAACTGACAAAAAAAAAAAAAAAAAAAAAAAAAAAGGCGAAGCGCTCCATTATGAACCAGTCACTGAAACGAGAGAAGAGTATTTACTGCACACGGACACTCTAGTCTTTTTTTTATTTTATTTTTTTTATTATTATTTGTTTTTTTAAAAATCATTGTTATTTTCGTTGCTGCTGCGGAGGGAAGAAATGGAAGTGATAGTGGTGTCAGAGAGACGTCCACTACGTCCTGATTCTCTTTTAAAGGCAACCAGAGTCCGCACAATGCAACGCTCGTTCAGGAGCAGCTGTAACATCCAAAGCATGAAAACATGGGCTGCTGGATGGTGCCGAAGATTGGGAATGCACAGTTGACCTACCAGAGGGGAAGAAACACCCGAAAATCATCAGCAAGAGCAGCATGAGACCTGACATAGTACTCTACTCCTTGGCAACAAAAAAAAAAAAAAAAAAGAAAGAAAAGATTTTGATTGAGCTCACTGTGCCTTACGAAAGCAGAATGGAGGAAGCCCACATCTACAAGACCGAGAAGTATGCTAGTCTAGCCAGCAAACTGAGAGAATCTGGCTTCCAAGCCAAAGTCCTCACCATTAGAGATTGGTGCAAGAGGGTTTGTGAGCGTATCTGCCTACAGCCTCATGCAGCTGTCGATTTCTGGCAGAGAGAAGACAAGGGCTGTCAAGGCAATGGCAGAAGCAGCAGAAAAGAGTCCCAGCTGGATCTGGTCGAGGAGGAATGAAACTATACTAAATAAGCATTAAATTTCCCAACTCAAACTAGGCGTACGATGGCTCCGTGGTTAAAACGTCTGCCAGAAAGGTGATTCAGTCCTGAAGTGGCGACCACCCTGGAGGCGCAGGTTCGAACCTGTTGAGGACCAGGTTAGAAGAAAAAAAAGGCGGCAATACAAGGGCATCCAGGATTCATGACCTGGGTGCAGCCGGGCCCCCTTAGAGTGTAAGGAGTTAAGGGCCGAAACATTTGACTGAGAGGGGCTTCTCTGAAGACCTTGTACTGTCCAGCTCTCCCAATAGTTTCTTATCAATGTCAAAAAGAAGTCCACCATGTCCTGATTCTCTGTTAAAGGCAACCAGAGTCCGCACAATGAAACGCTCTTTCACACACACACACACACACACACACACAAACACACACACATTACAAATATTAACGAAAACATAGGAACACACATTACCAAATCGTCGTATGTCGCACCCACATTATGCCAGCGTGAGTCTTGAGTCTAGAGTCTCATTATGCAAGCATGGAGAGAGAACGAACGAACGAAAATGTTTAATGAACTTTGGCCATGGACCACAATTCAAAACCGGGGGACTGCGGTGGGCATGGGAAGGGGTGTTATAACACTTGAATAGATGACACAATATCATAATGTTCATAGACTTGACATTAATTCTACTTAATTAGGTCTGAGTATATGATTTCTCCTTTTGATCGCATGGAAAATAAATTTTGATACATGGCAATTTCTCTGCTTGTCGTTTGATCGAAGAAGTGTACTAAGAGACATATTTAAACAGTCTTGAAGAAATATTGTCCGTAAATCAGTATATACAGAACAAACGAACAACAAATGGTACTCATCTTCTAGTTCACCTTGGTAAAAAGGACAATGCCTTAAAACATCATTTTCAGTGTACCTGTTAACATTATTATTTAAAGGAAGCACATTAAATCTGGCTTGAGACAATGCCACTCATCAGCATTTGTTATGTATTTTTCTTTTTCAAATATAACTTTAAATGATCTGTAGCATTAATATCTGTCTCTATTACTAATAGTACCCGACCATTCTTGAATGAAGATATCTATGTCTTTGTTTGAAAGCAAATAAGAAATCTTTTCCCATCACCATCACCTTGTTGCAACCACACAAAATTATATAACCTGTTGTACATAATATTTCTCTAACTTGAGAAGCCCAACACTGTTTTCCATTTAAATCTAATCTAAGCAACATCTGATAAGCCATGTATGGCAGTCTATTTTGATCCATCTGTAGTGTTCTAAACCAGTACCTTATAATATTAAGAACGAGTTTACAAATAACGGATATCTACCAAGATCACCATAAACCACTCTGTTTGGCGTTTTTACTGGCACACCCAAGAATCGCTTGCATGCTAATAAATGAATTTTTTCTACATTCTCTAGTCTGTTCATACCCCAAATTTCAGATGCATACAACAGAACAGGCTGTACCTTTGCGTCAAATATTTGGAAAAATACTGCATATGACTGACATTTCTTCATACTTTTGAAAAGCCTTCACAAGGCTCATGGTTGCCCTTTTGACTTTCACAACAGGATGTTCGGTCCCCCTTTGGGGACTTTGATGTGAATGTATACCCTAAATAATAGTATTCATTTACTACTTCTATTTCTTCATCTTCAAAAAAACACTTCTCATGCCTACCTAAAAACCCGCCTTTTCTGAACACCATTATTTTTGTCTTCTGCACATTAATTTTCAACTTCATCACCTGACAGCATGATTTAAGAATATTCAATTGATTCTGAAGTCCTATGGGAGTTGTTGATAATAAAGCAGTATCATCGGCAAAAAGCAATATGAACAGTTCCATGCTACCTGGTATGAACTGAACCCCATGTCTACCTGACAAAGACATATGTTCAGCAATCTGATTGATGAATGTACAAAATAAAGTAGGGCTCATGACAAATCCCTGTCGTACACCAAGTGGACATTAAAAAAATTCAGAACATTGTGAATTAACCCTGACACATGCTAACAATGAATCATACATCGCTTTCAGAGACTTAAAGAATTTACCAGATACACCCTGTTTTCTTAAATGTTGTAACAACATATTATGTCTTACAGAATCGAATGCTTTTCTAAAATCAACTAAAGCAACGTATAATTTCTTATTTTGACACAATCATTTCTGAATACAAGTATACAGGTTAATTTAAAGATCTGATCAATAGTTGATCAATAGCTGAGTAGTTTTTTTTCGGAAACCAGCTTGACCTTCTGTAATCATTTCGTTGTTTTCTAACCATTTATATAATCGATTATTCAACACCGTTGTAAAGCATTTAGAAATAATACTTAAGAGAAATACCCCTTTATAATTATCAACATTATCTATATCGCCTTTCTTAAAAACGGGAATGATAATAGCTTTGGACCATTCTTTTAGGTACAGTCCTTTATCGAACAGAGCATTAAATAACTTTGTCAGAAATGGTACATTAATTTTATTACCAGTTTTTAACATTTCAGCAGAAACACCATCAAGTCCACATGCTTTTCCCGACTTCAGCTTGTGAAGAGCGAACGAAACCTCGTTTTCTGAAATTTCATTATTAAGTTCACATTCTTCATCATTGATCACAGAATTATCAAAATTGTCCATATCATTATCCAAGGAAAATACACTTTTGAAGTGCTGGTGCCACCCTTCCATACTGACATTATTACTGATGTTACGTTTTGTTTTTCCACATCCATTAAAGAGGAAGAGAGACAGAGAACAAGAACAAGAACAAAAACTTTAATCTCCAGGCCTCCGACCCCAAGAAAGAGGTCAAAAATACATAATATGGTGATCACGCAGCGACAACAAAATGTAAAATACATACTAACTTAAACCTGTAGAACAATAGTGCTTCTTGTGCATAATAAATTAATTCTAACTTTCTTCATTGTCACAGAATTCCTGTCGTATCTTCAGGGCGTTAAATATATAAACGGAGTTTACGAATACTGTAAACAGAACCAGTTTTCAGCAAGTGAATATACGATTGACCTTCAGAGTTCAGATGTTTTGGTCGCAGGTTATTGTAAAGGACACAATTGTTTATAAAATGGCTTTCATCTTCGACCACGTTACAACGTTTACATACATAATTTTAATTACATTTGAATGTTCTCCTGAAAAATTAGCCATTTATTGGGAGCAAACCAAGCCGTAATTTTACCAAACAGTCCCTGAAACACTTTTTATCCACAAAGTCAAAATATTGCTCACACTGAAAACCAGTTTTAAACAGTATGTAGTCATAATATACATCTTTAGACATTACTGACTTGTTCCACTCTTGCATAAATATATCTTTCATTCTTTGCTTAAATAATGACAAAAAAGTTTGCACACAACCAACGCCTTAATGCAACCAGACATATCCAAACCCAAGTCTAAATAAAGTTGTTGTTTTTGTTGTTGTTGCTGTTGTTGTTTTTTTACTAAAGACACCCAGCATTTTTTCTCCCTTTCGTCCAGGTTAAACAACATTAAATATGCCAGTCTGGGTAATCGGTGCACATTCATATTCAACAACCTTAACCAGTACTTGATATACCTTATAGCACTATTTATGTACAGTGGATAACGTCATAGTTCGCAGTATGCAAACTTGTTTGGTACTATAAGTGGTATGTTCAAAAAACGTTTACACGCAAAGGAACGAACCTTCTCGATAATATCAAGTCTGTTAAGACCCCACATCTCAGAAGCGTACAAAAGAATGGGTTGTACCTGAGCATCAAATATTTTGAAAAAAAAA